>NC_056737.1:1913633431-1913933431 GCF_019279795.1 Protopterus annectens
AAATTAGCTTCATGAAAAGTTCTGCCAATAACTAATAAACTGCCCTGTTGTACAAAAGAAGCAGTAGCAAAGCTATTTATTGCAGGGACATACAGATGGACTCCCCAACATAAGCACATGTTCTGCTGTGATGGATAGCTCTGTCCACATGCATTGCTCTAAGCGGTTTTTGGGGAGATACATAGTGTCTTTCATTAGTTGCTGTGTTGTTGTAATAACATAATGCCTTGAAATACAAGCTTAACAATTTTTCCTGAAAAGACTGTCTACATTCTGACCTTCTGCTGTGTTTTAATTATATTGTTTTTCTTACTGTATGTATTGCTATTGCATTGTTTCAAACTAATAATCAGCCCTTATTTTGTATTAATCAATTTTTAGTTTTAAGTCTGTAGATTTTGTAATTGTGGGACTTTTCTCTCAGATATGCTGCTGAAAGTGGGATCTGCCCAGTCAGAATTCTTAGTCAGCAAAGAGAATGATGGAATGAATAAATACATTTTTCATCTCTTAAGTCCAGCAGGAAGGTCCCATTTGAGGCAGAATTGCAGTAGGAGGCATCTTCTACAATAAGTAGTAATATAACTACAGTAAATAAAAACAACAGGTAATTTGCATATTTTTTTTTATCCTTTCTTGACCAGGTTAGTCACACTGGGCTAGTAGCATCTTTGCAGGGAAGACTCAAGGAAATTTCACCATGCATCAGGAAACTTCTCCCTACTCTTTTTAATAGGCATCATGGGAGCTTTTACATCCACCTGAGCTATCCCCAACTCTATTTGATGGGACATCATTTTAACATCTCATCCAAAGGAAGGCACGTTCAGGAGTGCAGTGCTCCCTAATGATACATTGTTGTGTCAGCAATCTGGTCACCTGGAGTGGGAATAGAATCCATGGTCCTGTGGTTTTCCAGTACCAGCAGTGAGTGTGCCACTATTTGAGCCACTATACAGGGGTCCAGGGAAGTCTATACAGGGGTCCAGGGAAGTAAATAGTGTAGGAAGAAATAGCCAGGGAATTGTTATGGCTAGGCTTGTATAGTCCCTAGGGCCGATAGCCTAGTACCAACCTATGAACCTATGAACCACTGACACTGATTGCAAACCTCTGTCAGAATGAGATAATAATATGTAATAATCAAGTTTTTTACAATATAAAAAGCAGTTACAAAAAAACCTAGATAAGTTATGACAAAAAAATGTCACAAACAGGACCCCTCTCAGAAAAGTAAGACCTAACAGTGCAAGTTCTGCATTTCAAAGAATAAACAGCTATTCATTTCAAACAGAGCAACAGTAGACTTTGAACCCCACTGTTGATTTTCAAGAACCTTTACAGAATGCTGCATCTCCTGCATCCTCCCAACTCTCTGAGATCACTGTTTCTTAATACCTCCCATATATCACAATCTCAGTTTTAGTATATGTTCCTCCATCACACTCAATAGTTCTGTAGGCGCAAGGATCACAAATATGGTCCTTAATCATTTAACAGGTACCCAACCTGAAGCTAGAACAGGTTCATAACATATCAATACATATGAATGACAGCAGGGTTAAAAAATAGATAACTGTACAATATTAGCTATTCAATAAATAAAATAGCTGTGGTTGTAACACTGTTTCTAGCTGCAGTAAAAATACACAGAAATACTATTAGATAGGTCATCAATCAGATGACAGTTGATAGGATGTCAGTGATGCACACATACACAGAGACTTGTAGCAGATTGTAATTAGGTGACAATGCATAGAAGGTGACCGGCCAGATGTTACTTGCACAGGTGCTGGAGAATTAGGCTGCAGCAAATGAGGAGGGCATGTAAGTTTCTTAACATCTAGCCTACACATCATATATACAGTGACTTAGCATGTGCATTGTGCTTCATCCATGCTTTGCCTATGTCCAGTCTGTGTCTGGCAGTAAGTAGCTTCATGTTGTACTTTTTTCTTCAAAGAATACAGCATGCAAAAATAACAATTGGAAACAACATTTCTTCACGTCTTTGGGACAACTCAAATAATTTAAATTAAATATGGAGCCGTGGTCTGCAGACATAGGAGAACTGAACCATTTTGTTGGAGTAAACAACGTTTCACCAGAGAAGCACATGGTTACATTCCTCAATGTTATGAGCATTTCCAAATACAGATTGCTTTATAACTTGGTTCAGCTGCTAAAATCCTAAAGATAAAATATGCACACATGCTATTGAAATGTTAGAGACATCTTGAGTCTAAATCACTGATGTTTGCAGGAAAGATTTTGTTTCAATCCCTGCAGCTAGAAGCTGAATGAGATGGGGATACAACATGTTATTGAACTGAACTTCTGTGTTGTGAACTGGGAATTTAATCCGAGTTTAAAATGTGTAGAGGTGGATCCGTGTGAGGCATTTGCAGTGAAGCCTGCACATTCTGAATTGTTAGTGTTTTCAGTGGCATTAGAGATGAAGAAATAAGCAACAGTAAAGGAAGTATAGGCCACAGATTGTAGCTGCCTTCATGCAACTGTAAAACACAGGCAAATTCTATGAAACATAAAATCTTCTGTTATTGATGCAACAGTAAAAATTACTCTTACTCTCCACAAGTCTATAACTAAAGGGAGCTAAATGCCAGAGCTAAAGAAAAGTGAGACACAAAATGAGAACGCCATACTAAACATTCAGTTGCAAGATAACTTTAAAAATAATAGGGTGGTATTCATAGTCACTACACAAGTGTCCATCATACTTTTAAACATCTTAGTACAAGAATCCTGGGCAAAGTCAAAAATAATGGGAGACAAAGACCCAAAAATAGGAACAGTTTCAAATATTGCTCTTATAAACTTAAAAAGTTGATAGAATAACAGATTTTGTATTAGCATGCATTTTCTGAAGGGTATGAAGTCTTCAACTCAAATGCCTGTCGTTATTTAGTGACTTCCTGAAAACCAAAAAAATTTATGAACAGACCAAAAATATAAGGCAAAAATCTAGACATTCAGTGAAAATCTGGAGAGTTAAGAGTTCTGCCAGTGGGCATGTACACTGCTTGCACAGAAGCACAGCTAACATGCAACTTAGAGACACAGGCTGCAGGCTGCCTCAAGGCCATATCCCTGTAAACAACTAAAAACCAAGGTGGAGAGACAAATTGATTGAAAAAAATTTTGCCTTGATTTTTTCAATCAATTTGTCTCTCCACCTTGGTTTTTAGTTGTTTGTTTGCTCCCTAGCACTTTTTGTTCTTGCCATATCCCTGTATTCTATCTCCTACAGGATTTTGAGGGGAGATCCATGCTTGGCATACAGGGAATTGTCAGACCCCACTCTGATGGACCTCCTGCATATTCACAAAACAAACAGTACCAGAATTACCCATTCTAAAGACTTAAACCTTGCCTGTGATATAAATAGGACCTGCTGGAGAGATAGCTATGTATCCCAGAGACTACCCCGTATATGGAACAGGCTCCCCATCCACATGAAGCAGAGTTTCTCCCTAATTTAATTCAAATACAACTTGGACAATTGGATGGGAAACCGAAAATTCATCCCTGGTTTGGCAACTATGTCTCTGATGCAAACAGGTAACCTGTAAATGGTTCACCTCCCAGGCCCATGCTTACACTTATCAAGGGTATCAGAACTTGTCAGAGATTTGGGATGCATGGCTAGGCTTAAAAAGGCCCTTGTGGTCGTTAGCCTAGTAAACACCTATGAACCTATTTAAACATAACAGCAGGAAAGTCATAAAGTAATTCACAGGCAGATAAGTGACTTTCGGCTTTTCCCGGTTAGGGGTCGCCACAGCGGAACTCCGGTCCGCTCATGATTGGCAGTGGATTTTTTACAGTGCTGAGTTGCCAGCCCGATGCCCAACCTTCAGCGAAGGCATGCCCATTCACACTCGCACCTACCTGCATGTCTTTAACATTACTCAATTGTGGGGAGGACATGCAGATTCCACACAGAAGGTGCTCCAGCCGAGAATCGAACGGGAGAACCTATTGCTGTGAGGCGACAATGCTAACCGCTCCACCACCGTGGCTGTAATTCACTGGCAGATAAGTACACAATGAAATATAAATGAGAAAATGCATGTAAAACATGGGACTTAAGTATGTAACTTAATTTTTATTTTCGCCTTTTATGATTCAGTTGTAATTTGTTAGAGGAATCTACACTTTTTCAAGGCACTTTGAAATCAGTAAAGATGTTCAGTTTTGCTTCTAGCATTGCTGTGTCACACTTTTTTGTGTTGTTTGATTTGATTGCACCACAACCCAGTGTAAAAATAGCCTTGGAGGAGAAGATACAAGCAAAGAATCACAAATTTTAACTTTGTAGAGCAAGACATGCTTTGTAGATTCAGATTGGAGAGGTGGATTATAAAGTCTTTAGTGAACATACAGCCCACAGACTTGAACTGGGGAATGCATGGCCTTCCTATTCCTGATGGTACCAAAGTGTGGATAGCCCTCATTATACTCACTATACTTGCCACTGAGACCTTTCATAGTTTGACTTAGGGCAAATTGAATATCTCATGGGCTTCTGCTTCAAGGATACTGCAGCAGTTCCTCAAAATACTTGACCCATGTGAATAAGCATATCTAGTTCCCAGTGTCACCACAAAACTGAGCCTGTACCATTCATGCCTTATACAGAAAGGTTAACTTTTCTGATGTGCTGGGTGGGCCCCATCTGGACCATGGAGAGAAGTACTTCAATAGTAAAGATTACAATTCCATCGACTGCCAGGCGGTGTGTTATGCATGTGGCTGTACCTCCAATGTAACACTCAGCATCCTTGCAGTACCAGTGATTCACACTTATGATACACAAGTTCACTGCACAGCCACTTCCTGCAAGACAGACATCTTCACAGTCACCTAGTTGACATGTCAGCACTAAACACCTGTGCTCTTCATAGCTATTTCTCCGTAGATGTTCTCTGCATTCAGAATGTTTGCTGCTTGTAGCATTCAGTATTACATAATTAAACATCAGTCTGGAGCATACTTACCACAAGTATTGACCAATAGTGTCATGCAGTTCCTTCTATTGTTTTCACACCAGCTACTGGCTATAGCACATCATCCCCCCCCCCCCGGCAGGCTCATGATTGATGCATGACAGCATAGGCAAATCAGTGATGTCTCGTCCATAACTATGTGCTATGACATTCACTTACCCATGCAGGAACCGCAAGTATGGCTGGTGCAAAGGCCCACAAAACCTAAAGCAATCACAAAAACGGCCAGCACCAAGTAGTGAAACACAAAAACTCTTTATTATGGCAACTCCAAAAAGCTATAGCTAGCTATAGCAAAACACTCAAACTGGTTTCGGCACCAATATGTCTTCCTCAGTGAACATAACACACAGAACATTTTTACTGATTTAAATACACATCGTACTCCAATTAAATAATTAATTACAATTGCTCATTAAGACCAGGCCTGAACAATGCCCCATGTCTGATGATCCAATTACATTCTTTAATATTTAAAACAGAGTGCCAACCCATTTTGCCCTGTCTATTTCCTTTTATTATATCAATAATTGTAAAGGTAAACTGTGGTGTAGCATGTTGGAGAGTATGCTTATATAATGAGCTGGAAACTCGTTTATTTCGAATGTCACTTAGGTGTTCAGAAATCCGAACCCTCATTTATTGTTTATGACTTTGTCCCACTTCCATTTGATGTGTGGTGCATTTCCCATTTGATATATGGTTGTGTTGAAATTCCTAAAATAGGCAGAGACGCATGTCAGCCTTTTCAAAACTGGGATCTGTTAGACTTATGCTTTTTTCAGATTCACATTGACTATCACAGTTTGGGCCCATTGTCTTTTGCATGGTAAGATTATATATCTATCTAAGTCTTTAGATTTGGTGCCATGTTTGGGCATTTGGGCTTTGTATGATCGTAATTATATCTCAAAGGTTTCTTTATGTGGAGACGACAGTTGGCCATTTTTGTTTTAATTTGTGGTTGAACTATTGCTACTTCGTTACCAGGATTTCTTATGGTGAATAAACTAACATCAGTAGAGACGAACGTCGGCCAGTTGGATTATTCCACTATTTGTGTTTCTGGTGAAACTATTTGGAATTTTATTTATAACAACTTTTTTGGTGAGTTCAGGTACTCACCAAGTTATTAACTTTGGTGAACAGTGACAGTAGGAGTGAATACCTTTCTCACAGACTTTTCTTTCTATTATTACAGGATATACGGGCGGTGAGGAACGCCAACTATTCGGTTATTCCATTTACATTTATGTTTTTGGCGGTACGGCTGTGATGCAATTCAAGACCAGCTTCACTGTGATTTAAGACATTTACCAGCAGACTAAACCAAAAATACGCTGGGTAGACTGAGTGCACAGATTAAACTATAGTAACCAAAAGTCCGAAAATGAAATCCAGCACAAGGGAAAGATTAAAATCGTAGAGATTTATTGTGGTGAGCTCCATAAATAAAATATGCACAGCTGTTCTATTTATGGAGCTCGCCACAATAAATCTCTAAGATTTTCATCTTTCCCTTGTACTGGATTTCATTTTTGGACTTAAGACATTTAGCAACCTACAGTATTTGTGTTTCTGGTGGAACTGTTTGGGTTTTTTCTATAACAACATTTTGGTGATTTCAAGTACTCACCAAGTTATTGACTTTGGTGAACAGTGACAGTAGGGGTGAATACCTTTTGCACAGACTATTCATCTTTTCTTAGAGGATATACAGGCAGTGAGGAATGCCAACTATTTGGTTATTTCATTTACATTCATATTTTTGGCGGAACGGCTGTGTTGCAACCTAAGACCAACTTTATTGTGATTCAAGATATTTACCAGCCTATGTTTTCCAGCGAATTGGGACATTTCATAAGTGTGCTTTTCAGTGTTGCATAATTAGGACTCTATGTCACTTTTGGACTCTTGGAAACTTGAATATTGTTTAGATAAGTACTCCATCTGTTTTGTGGGGCTGTTATTGTCCCTGACTTTACGGTTTATATATTTTTCGGTCCTTGTTTTTCTCAAAGAGGTTAACCAAACCGATTGCTGTTCTTTAGTCCAAGGGGCATTTAGCTCAGTCTACGGTTCATTATACATTGACTTCAGGTTTATTTATAATGATATCAGGTCTAGGGGGTATAATAGTGATCTACATATTTTTTGTTGACCAACTTTGGGTTTTGGATTGGTTTATATTTTACTGGATTCAGCACCCTATATATCATCGGTGGAGTTCAGTATAGTTATACACGTTTAGTGTTAGAATTGTGAGCTCACATTTATAACAGTTTAGGGTTTTATTTGTTTTCAGAATATCACCACACTATGGATCTTCATGCCGTTTTACAGGGTCTACCTGCAGACAAACATGATTTACAAGCTTTTGGGCTGGGATCATCACAACCTACTGGTAATAACACTAATAATAATGATCCTTCATGTATCTGCAATACCCTGTTTAATCAGTTAACGAAAAGCATGAAGTCATTAAGAACGAATGTGTGGCATTTAAAACTATTTACTGATTACAAAACCCAAGGCATTACCCCACGTGGACTAAGAATACGTATACCACCTTTAGTCAATTTTGTTGATGAATCTTTATCTGAAGCTTGGTTTCAAGCTCAGCAAAGGGTCTCCATGTCTTTTGTGGAGGTTCTTATTTCTTATTATAAACGTATGATTGACAAATACATTATGGAACTTAAGATTTGTGAACAGGTTAAGGTTTATGAAGGGGGGTCCTTTTATGCACCATGTTTTCAAAAATTAGTTCAGGATTTATTTTCCCTAGAGAAACAACTTAAGGACAAAAAAGTACACAAATTTAATAGGGATGTAAATGATTACAAAAAAGATAAACCATTTGGACCAGGCAAAAATGTTAAGTTTGTAACACAAGACAATATCAAACTTACTTTTAAGAGGAAAAGACCACGTTCTATTCTCAAGAAAACTACAGGTAGTTTGAGTGGTACCTCTGGAGATGAGTCATCTTCGGCCACTGAGTTTGAGACTGTTCACAGTTCTGATTCACCTGTGGCCAAGAAATTTGTCGGTTTTGACCCTTTAGGAGAAACAAACAGAGGGGAGCCGAAACATACAGTATCCAGGAAACATAGAAAAACTTTTGGAAATATTGATACCCCATTAGGCCCTATTCATAATGTGCACAACATATCATATGTGCAGTTGTCAGACAGTGAAATTAATCTTCTTAATAAAGGTTTGAATTTCATACCTGATTTCCTGGTTTATGAAGATACGTTTGCTAATGACATCATTGCCTTTTGCCATTTGATTAATTCAAAATTGTTTTTTCAGTCTAAACCTTATACTCAAAGATCTACTGACTTTATGTTTCACAAATTTTCATTTATGCCCCCGATGGATAGACATGTGGCCACATTCCAACAATGTGTATTGAAGGATTTGCATTATTTTGGCTCAGATTTTCAGCTTCAGAGATCTAACCTTACTAATTTGGAACAACAAGCACTTTCAAATCTTAAACAGAGGAATGACTTGGTCATCCTCCCTGCAGACAAGGGTGGGACTGTGGTGGTTCTGGACTGGGCCATGTATTTAGCAGAAGCTAATAGACAACTATCAGAAGGTCGTTTTTACATGTATATGCCCTTGGATCCCACTGATAGATTCAAAAAGGAAATTGATGATTTTCTCAAGAATGCCTTGGAAGAAAGGATTATCAGCAAGACTGTATGTTCTCATCTTACTGTCGCTGATCCTCAGCCACAATACTTGTATTTGTTACCTAAAATCCACAAAAACTCCCAGGAAGACCTATTGTATCGGGCAGAGGCTCTTTAACTGAGCCTCTATCGGCATTCTTGACTAAATATCTCTACCACTAATCAGGTCCAGAATCCAGGACACCACACAATTTTTGCACATCATTTTGGACACACAATTGGAACCCCATTGGCTTATGTGCACTTTAGATGTTACTGCACTGTATACCAGTATTCCTCATTGGGCTGGTCTTGAAGCCATTGAATACTGGTTAAAAAGGGCAAATATATAGCCACTAGCTTTTTTGATTTGCATGACTGAACATGTTCTCAGCAAGAACGTATTTTATTTTCAGGGTAAATGCTACTGGCAAGTTAAGGGCACTGCCATGAGAGCGTCACTCACCCCCATATATGCAGATTTGTTCATGGGATTCTTAGAGGATCAATTGATCTATAATACTAGTCATAACTTATATATATCAGAAATTGATATTTGGAGATGCTATCTAGATGACTGTTGGATGGTATGGAGAGTGGATGAGATCTATTTACATGAATTCATACAATATCTGAATGAGAATAAATGGGAAATTGAATTCATGGTGTCTTACCACCTAATGGAAATCAACTTTTTGGATGTCACTGTGAGTAGGGAGGGGGACCAAACACTTAGTACTAAAGTGTTTCGGAAACATCCCCAATATAATATGCTACTCCATGCCTTCAGCTTTCATCCCAGACATATAATTAATAACATTCCCAAATCTCAATTTCTCTGCATTAGATGTATATGCTCCTCTGAGAAATCCTACCAGGAATTCCAACCTGATCTTATCAACAGAGTTGATCACAGGTGTTATGATAACAACACTGTTTTGACTGCTAGCAACTGGGTTTCTACACAAACAAGATCTGATCTATTAACATACAAATCCAGAGATTTGGGTGACAATGCTAATCTTAGGCTTGACACCACTTATGGGTGTAACACCAATGTTCTTAGGAACATTGTGGATCGTTATTGGGTATTTTAAGGTCAGATGATAGAATCTCTGAAATTTTGGGGCCTAGATGCCTGTTTTCTTTCCAATGGGGCCTCACTTTGGGGTCACACCTTAGCCATTACAAACATAGTAAGGAGACTTCTCAATCGCAGACTACTCTATTTAGAGATCTACTTAAGGGTTGTTTCCCCTGTGGCCACTGTTCTGCTTGCCAATATGTGCTCAAATCCAAAAGTTTCACCAGTGCAAATACATCAAAAGTTTATGATATCCTATTTTTGGTAACTGTAGCATGGACTGGCTTATTTATTTAGCCAGTTTTCCTGCTCAACATTTTATGTGGGCCAAACATTTAGGTCCTTGTGGGTTTGGATTTCTGAACACCTAAGTGACATTCAAAATAAACGAGCTTCCAGGTTGTTATATAAGCATACTCTCCAACATGCTACAGCACAGGTCACCTTTACAATTATTGATATAATAAAAGGAAATAGGGTAAAATGGGTTGGCACTCTTGTTTTAAACATTAAAGAATGTAATCGGATCATCAGACTTGGGGGATTGTTCAGGCCTGGTCTTAATGAGCAATTGTAATTATTTAATTGGAGTGAGATGTGTATTTAAAATCAGTAAAAATTTTCTGTGTGTTATGTTCAATGAGGAAGGCATATTGATGCTGAAACCGGTTTGACTGTTTTGCTATAGCTAGCTATAGCTTTTTGGAGTTGCCACAATAAAGAGTTTTTGGGTTTCACTACTTGGTGCTGGCCGTTTTTATGATTGCTATGACATTCACTACCTGACAGTACAAAGTTACAAGGACAATACTTGGTGCATGCAGTGTTACTTTTGGACTACACAGAGTACTGCATGGTCAGCTCACACTGTGCATCAGACATTTTTCCACATATCATTCACAAATGTGTAATTCATATTGTCAGCACCATTATTATTTGCACAATGTTCAATGGTCAGTGGCACGATGCTAGTTATGCTAGCAGAATGGGGGGATAAAGTGACAGGGGATGTGAAATATTGTACTGATACATGCTGAAGAATTATATTGTTGTGGTAATGAAGGTACTTCCATTTGGTAATACAAATATTAATGCTATTGCAGTCACATTTATCCCCTTGTAAGACAGGTGTCATTATCCTTTTTTCTTCTTCCCAGCATGCGGGTAAGTGCAAACGTTGTTACTTTCAGCATAGGGGATTTGTTAGTTACTGTACTTCCTTCTGCCATTTCTTGTTGGTGGTATTGTTTGAGGTATGCATTACAATATGTAAAGTTGTGTCACATCTGAAATGTGTCATACACAGCGTGTTTCCCTGATGACCAGATGATGCATCTGATGCAAGTGCTTGCACGTAAGCTTGATAGTGAATTGCTACTATGACAAGATCTACCAGATGCAGAGGAAGCTCTTTGCATTCACCAAACAGTGCTGTGGGACCTAGACCTCAACTCAGAGGCCCCACTCCATGATGTGAAAGTCTGTTGATGCCTATTCTTGGGTGAATCCACATCCGGAAATAGGATTTTGTTGGGACACACATAGCCTCTGACATACTTGTCCACAGTGCATGCAGAATCTCCTCCAGTGATGTCCAACACTGTCAGCAATGTGTGTCTGATAAGTCTTCACTAACATGTGGTTGGAGACTGACATGCAAACATACTGTGCATGTGGCTCATCATGGCATTGTCGCTGGCCTCCACCATTCTCATGTTTTGGTGACTTCCCTCATATGGTTCTACTTGAAAATGTCAACTTACCAGAACATCAAAGTTCACAACAGCGAGACCACAACACTGAAACTTCTGAAAGCCGAATCCCTGGAACATCGCAAGGTAACTCCGGGAAACTAACCACTGAATCACCAATAACTTAAATACAAATGGAATTAAATGAAACACACCAATGTGGGGCTCTTCCCCCACCACAACCCGCATGTGGTGGGCTTTGCCCCCCACACCCCCTGCAAACTAAATATGCCAACTCTAAGATTGCACTACAGTGAAGAACAGGGTAAAAGTCACCATGGTAGCCCAGTGGCTGTTTTCCCAGAGTTAACTTGCAACATTCTGGGGGTATGGCTTTCTGAAGTTTCAATGTTGTGGTCTCCCTGTTGTGAACATCGACGTTCTGGTAAATCAATGTTTTCAAGGGATCCCCCCTCATATCTGCATCACTCTAACCATTTCCACCAGACTCTCAGTGGCAATAGCCTTTGCTTGAAATATTCCACAACACATTTGCTGCTATGCAGACAATACTTTTCATGGCTCTGGAGCATGCTGTGATTGATGTCTTCATACGTTCATAGTCAAGTACTAGGTTAGCTGCCCTTGTAGGCTATTTTAAGCCTAGCCAGTTTCTCTTTTTGTGCTATAACCTATCCCATTTGGTTAAAGACTGGCCCCACTCATGCCATGGTCGATAAATATATATTACCCCTAATGAGAATAACTGGGATCATACCATAGCTAATATGAGTGGACCCATGCATGGGATAAAGTATTTAGGAGCCAAATCTGTCCATCAGTAGTACAGGGGCAGTCCTGAGATAAATTTTCTGTTTCCAATCCACAGATCTAAATTGTGCTTGAAAATAGACAGGGATAAACTTTATTTTATATGGTTAGAGAGTCTGTTCCACAGCAATGGTATCCTCTGTGAAATATACTTGTCCCTCCAAACTATTCTGTTGATGTTACAGAAGAGGTTTAGATCCCTAGGCTTAGTATTCCTTATGCCATCTGACTTGCTGATGTGTAGTAAACCCATCAGTAATGGGTCAGAGGATGCCTTGTATGCCAGACAATGGTCAGCTCTTAGCAGTCTGTAGGATACTGAGTGTAATGACAGGGCTTTGACTCGGTCCATGTAGGGCATGTTGTTTAGGCCTTGTATCCTTTTTGCGTGGTATCTCTGTGGGCATTCCAGTTGTTGCATGTATCTGGACAAATATGTGCCAAAGGGGGCATTATATTCAAAAACTGGCCTAATGAGGACATTGACACCCCTAGATCTAGACACAATTCCTTTGTTTATAACCTTTGCAATATAGAAGGACTTTCATACAACAATAAACACATGTTGGTCAAAAATTAGATTACTGTTCACATAATTTCACAAATCCAGAACAAGTGGGTCAACCCTTAGGAGTGTGTTGTCAATGTGCTAGTTCCCTGGGGTAGATGACTTCCCAAAGAATACAATAGTTTTAGAGTCTGATTTTGACATGTTTCTTATTTGAGACAAAGCTTCCTACAGGATGGCTAAGTCATTTGTGGATTCAGTGATTGCTCTGAACTTGCAGTCATCTGCAAACTTAGTCAGCCAGAGCCCTTTGGTATTGGCTTTTACTTCAGAACAGTAGATGCTAAACAGGAGACGTCCTAGCACAGAACCCTGGGGGACTCCACTAGTGACTGGTCTGTTTGTAGAGGTAAATTCCCTATTTTTTGATTATCTGCATTCTATATGTGAGTCAGTTGGCAAACCAGTGGCTGACATAGTTTTTTTTCTGTGCAGTGGGTAATAGCACCTCAGATGTTGTTGTATCTTCCTCCAGAGGGTCAGCATGTCCACAAGAAACAGGTGTTGCAGTGATTTTCGCCCTTTGATAATGGCATTTCCTCATGATGAACTATGTTTGCATCTGTTTCACCGATTACTAAGTTTTCTACCTGTGAAGAGTGAAGAGGACGTGAAAGTACATTTTGTGACTGTATGCCATCATCCTCAGACTGTGTCATGATGAGACTAATGGCATCGTTGTTGACAGCAATTCAGCTGTCAAAATCAATCTGTTGTGGTGCACTAGAACATGTGATTGTTTCTGCTGCTGACCTTGTGAATGAATACATATTTGAATAATCTATCCTGTTTAAAATAACTGAAATTGTAATGCAGGTTACAGTTAAAGATGTCCATATGAACCATGTCCCTCCTATACCTGTGGTCTTGCTGCTGACAATGAAGGAGTACCTGATGAAGAACATTTCAGATTTACATGCAGATATTATAGGTTCAAAGGTTCCAAGGTAAGTATTAGGCTAGCTGCCCTCGAGGGCCATTTTAAGCCTAGCCAATTTCCCTTTTTGTGCTCAAAATAACCTATATATATATATATATATATATATATATATATATATATATATAGATCCTTATCATGTGATAGAAACCTCATTTGACTGAAACGCATTTCATTGAAACCAAACCCATAAGACTGAAACCCATTATACTGAATTTCAACATACTAAATTGTAAACTGGACCATATAAAACCACACTAGGTGGGGGGGCTATGCCCCCCACACCCCCAATGTGGGGGGCTACTCTCCCACCCCACCCCAATGTGGGGGGCTGTGCCCCCACACCCCCCCTAACTATATATAGTAACTCCAGGATTATTCTAGAGTGGGGAAAAGGGCATATAACCTTTCACGTACCTTACAATAGTCTACATGTTGCCACTGCTATGCCCTTTTCCCCACTGTAGTGCAATCCTGGAGTTAGTATATATAGTTGGGGGGTGTGGGGGGCACAGCCCCCCACATTGGGAGGTGTGGGAATGTAGCCCCCCACCTAGTCTGGTTTTATATGGTCCAGTTTAAAATTTAGTATCTTGACATTGAGTATTATGGGTTTCAGTCTTATGGGTTTCGGTCAAGTGACTTTTCAGTCCTTTGAAATTTTTTGAAATTTCATTGTTATGGTCTTAGTCAAATGTGTTTCAGTCAAATGAGGTTTCTATCGTATGATGAGGATCTATATATATATATATATATATATATATATGTGTGTGTGTGTGTGTGTGTGTATACACGTATATGGTTTGTTATCAAAATGTAGAATGGCACTTACACAAAACTGTGATGGTCGAATGGATGTTTCCCAGTTTCCGTAATGCCAATTTGGAAATGCTCAAATCCACATTAGCGAATGGTAGTGTACATTTGCTAATATGAGATCGACGTTCTGCTTGAAGATCGCACCACAGGGGGATTGGGAAATTTACCCTTTTCCTCACTGTTGTGTGATCTTGGTGTTGAAATATATAATATGTAGGGGGTGTGGAGGTGCAGGGGGGTTTGCCACCCTGCAACTCCATAAAAATATGTGCTTTATAGTTGCAATTTCCATGGCAGCTTCACCACAACAGCTTGAGGATTTGACGTCACATCCTCATATTTCGAATAATTTCAAATGCGGAAGTTGAGGTGATGATTGCCGACATTCTGTTAAAGCGACATTATCAAATTCAACAAGGATATTCGATAAAATAATTAGAATTTGTTGTTAATTTCAACATTTTGATAGTAAACCTGTATATATATATATATATATATATATATATGTGTTATCTTTCAAATCCCAAAGCCCGTAAAGCCAAACATCAGAATGTCGGGACAAAAATGACGAACACTTATAATCATGAACAGATGATTTTTCTCAGGTCAGGGAAACACTTGTCCATCACGTAACTTAAATACACCTACCTATGTAAAAACTAACTTTTAGGGGGACTATGCCCCCACATCCTCCAATGTGGGGAGCTACACCCTCCCCAACTACATATAAAAACTCCAGTATCGCACTACAGTGGGGAAAAAGGCATATTTTACAAGTGTTTCCTTGCCCTGAGAAAAATTGTCCATTCATGATTGTAAGTGTTCGTCATTTTCGTCTTGACATTCTAATGTTCGATGTTATGGGCTTTGGGATTTGAAAGGTAATTCATATGTATATATAATACATTCCCTATATTAGGCTATAAATGCGATAATACAACAAACTGTATGGCAACCTGATCTTCTGTACCACCTGTGTGTAAATCTGAATGAATACAAAACTACCATATCCACCCTTCCTTGAATGAACCCAATGCCCTCATCCTCTGAGCCATAGTTATCCCTTCATAGGATTAGTAGGTACTCTTCATTGGGTGTTAAACTTTGAAGAGCAGAAGGCCCACCACCTGTGGTAGTACTTGTGACACAAGGGAAAATCTGCCAGCCCAACTAGATGGATTTTTTTGTAAATAATTATATATCATTTGAGAATATTAATATGATTTATATAGAGATGTAACAAAAGGAGACACTGCCAGTCCAGCTATCTGGAATTTTGTAAATACTTATATGTCATTTGTGAATACAAGCATGATGCAATTGCTTGTGTTACCAAATGTATTAGAACTATATGTTATGTGTATATTAAACTACTGGTACAGAAGTGTGTGTTGAACAGGGTTTGTACAGTACTGAGCTTCAGGGCTGTGTCCACAGTGTACCCTACTGGAAAAGAACAGAAATGTATATAAACTATATACCTGTGAAAATTAATGTTTTAATAGTACAAACTGAGACATACAGAGTTAACTTGCAAAACTTCAAGAAAATAAGTTGAAATTAAGTTGTTTTACGATTGTGTTATAAATGTTCATTTCAATGCAGCTAGGAGACAGGATGTCTATAACTAAGGTGCCTTCTGCATTGTTTTGTAAGTGTCTTGTTGTTATATGTCTTCTACCAACTGCAAACATCTGAAGGCTATGTATTTTTCACAAGGAGATGTCAAATGTTCCAGTGGGAGGTTTAGCTTGGGAACTTTAGTCAGGTGACAAAAAGTGATGTCATCCAAGCTAACCCAGCAGTAATATTTGATGTTAATTTAAGAACTCTCTCAGAGATAGACTGTGCATTTTGTATTTTGTCTTGGACCTAGCAAGAACATCCACTCATCATCATCACCATCTCCACTTGCCTTGCTCTGTAAGTAAGTTAGTAGGACATAGTAACTCTTTTTAGACTCAGATAGGAATACAGTAAATATTAGTTTAGATGTTTTCTTTATTTATTTGAGACTGTCATGCAATGTTGTTTTAAATACTTCCTGTGATATTGAATTCTGAAGTAACTGTGTTGGATTTACTGAGTATTGTCTTGTTCTTTTATTATTTATTATTAAATATATTTAAACCTCTCTTTGTGGTTGATATTTGTGAGACATATTTAAGCTCTTAGTGTACTTGCATATCTACTTGGTGACACTTTACAGACCACTCCAATAACCTTGCTTGGTCAGACTAACATTTGGATTAATAGTAACTTTACACAGTAGGACTGGACACCCTTTGTAAGTGCCTTAAAGTAGCTGATAAGTAGTGGTTGGTGGTAGTCTGAACTATTTATAGTCTGGACAGAAGGGGGCATAGCTAGTAAACCTTTCCCAGGAATGTGTGTGTTGGTATCTAAATCAAATCTCAAAGTGTGTGTGTGTGTGTGTGTGTGTGTGTGTGTGTGTGTGTGTGTGTGTGTGTGTGTGTGTGTGTGTGTGAGCTACTTGGGGAGGGACACGAAGCACTGGATAGACAGAGAGGGTGCTGGAGGTTTTGGCTTGGCCACTCAGCTGAGATCTCAACCCTATAGCTGTGCCATTGGAGAGTCTTATTGGGGATCTGGAGAAAGAGTGCGAAACCAGCCCCAGACTGACTGTGGTCTCTGTGTGCTCTTAAGGGAAATTGCACTTTACTGTCTGTGCACTTGTCATCCTCCTAGTGTGTATGTCCTCCACTGTTGCCAGTGGTGAGGATTGAGGCTCCTTGATTACTAAGCCAGTGTAGGGGTGTCACATATTAATTAAAGTACATACACAACTTCGCTATACTCCTGGAATGGAACAGGTGTTAATATCAATGCTACCCACTTACTTCAGTCAAAGGCAAACCTGACTGAATGTGGCTTTGCTGAAATGGACAAACTACAAAGTTACCATAGCAGCAACATTCCTGACTTCCCTGACCCCACCCTCATGAAGTAGATGGCATGTCCCTTAAGTTGTAAAGTGTCCATAACTATTTTATTAAATTGTTCTGCACTTCTTATCTGTTTTAAAGTTTAAAATAATATTTTATCTGCAGTTCCTTTCCTTTGTTAGTTGGGTGGAAGTGAGTGAAGAAAAATCATGTAACCATCCTTAATGCTATAGTTTTGTTCTTTCAGTGAATATACAGGGTTACATATTGCACTACCACAAGCAGAACATATAAGGCATTAAATTGGGGTGGGGGTTGGGACTTGACCAGACATGCAGTTCTCACTATTCTCATGAGAATAACACCAGTTACATCCTTATAAACCTCCACGTCTCTCAAAAACAAGCTTCAATCACGTTACAACGAATTGCTAAATTTACCACCGACCTATCTTATCACACACATCACTGCCAGGACTTCATTGAATTAAATTGGCTTGATTTCCCCCAATACCTTAGTTATGTGCAACTCACTCAAGCACAAAAAAATTAATGTACAAGCTTGACAGCTGCCCAGCATTAAAAGATATCCTACAGCTCTATACCCCATCCAGAAGTTTCTGCTGTACTAACAAACTAGTCTTAGAAGTATAGAAGCCTCATAAAAGAGCTGTTATAAACCTCTACTCTTTCTCCATTGCTAAACAATGGAACACACTACCCTTAAATATCACCACTTCAGACTCCTTAAAGGTCTTCAGACTCACCCTAAAAAATCACCTTCTCAACCCACACATCTGTCTCTGTCCTCTCCCAAAAGCTAACATACTTCTTTTCGTATCTCTTCATGCTAAGTATATTACTACCTGTCTCCCCATACCTTTCTCCCTGCTCATACTACCACCCTACCATCCCTGGTGCCAAGATCCTCCCCTAACTCTCTACCTTTTTTCTTAGCACCCTTTCTCCCCTAATTGATGACCTATTACCTAGTTCTCATCTCCACCAGCCCCTACATTTGAAGCTACATCTTTCCTATATTTTTCACATTCTCCTTCCCTTACCTTTAAATATCTCTCATACGCCTCACATAGTCTTTATACCTCTCTCTCTACTCTAGCCTACCTAGTCTCTAAACAACTCTCTATTCTCTAGTCTGCTATTCCTTACCAACCCTCTCTACATCTCATCTCTCTCTATCACTGTATCCTCTCTCCAGCCATCTCAGTAACCCTACACGGAAAGTTATACCCCCTCACACTCTATAAACATACAACTTATACCTACAAGAACTTACCTAACTTCTTACTATTCACTTTATCGTGCATCCCAGATAGACCCAAACTCCAAATTAATACTCTTTCATATCTAAGCTTTACCATGTCTATTTTATTTATTTTTAGCATTTGTTAACCAGGAAAGTCCGACCTGAAATGAAGCCAATTTTCAGCAGAGGCCCGGGGCAAAAAGCTCCAGATGCATGTCTTTTTAACATGGGAGGAAACCAGAGCACCTGGAGGAAACCCACACAAATGCAGGGAGGACATGCAGACTCCACACAGAAAGTACCCCAGCCAATGATTGAACCAGAGAACCTCTTGTTTTGAGGTGACAACGCTGCCACTGCACCACTGCGCCATCCAGTACCATCTATTTATCTTACATAACAATACTTTAAGACACACTGTACACTTCTCATTTTTGCTTGTAATATGCGGAACCAAACTGTATGTGCAATGTCTATTTATCTTGTGTAATAATGCTTTAAGCTATTGCGTTTCTTCTCTTTCTTGATTATAATATGTTGAAGTAAATGTATGTGTAATGTATATTGTACATTGTCAAAAATTCTGTACTTTATGTGGAGCTTTTCTCCCAGGCCTCCGCTGAAAAATGGGCTTCTGACCCAATCAAACTTCCCCGGTCAACAAATGTCAATAAATAAATAAATAAAATGTAACACTGATGATAACACTGTTGACTATATATAGAAAGGCAAGGGTCTGCCTTTCTCTTTCATCTTTTCCAGCACAGGACTTGTATCAAAATGAACCTCTTATTCTTTCAAAGGAGGCAGGCATGGCTAGACCCGCCATTCAATAAATAATGCTACCCCCTGCAAGAATGACTAATTAAAAATATATACAAGATAGTGTGTGTGTGTGTGTGTGTGTGTGTGTGTGTGTGTGTGTGTGTGTGTGTGTGTGTGTGTGTGTGTGTGTGTTTATATATATATATATATATATATATATATATATATATATATATATATATATATATATATATATATATATATATATATATATATATATATATATATATATATATATATATATATATATATATATATATATATATATATATATACATATATATATATATATATATATATATATATATATATATTGTTATTGTTATTACACTGCAGTACTTAAGTATTTGCAAAATATGAAAATCTTACACCACCATAATAACATGAAATTTAACTATACTGTACATATAATACCATACTGTCTAGATTAATGTTTTGGATCATAAACTGCATTACTTTCATTACTCAGAAATAATACTGAAAATATTACTGCTCTCATTTAAGTAACAGCTATTGAATTACATTGCTTATGAGTGTTTCTTTTTTTTTCTCCTTGTCTCCTTCTGCATATCCAGCTGAGCCCGGCTCACCTCGATTGTAGTCAATCCAGGTGAGAGAGAGAGAGGTCACTACCCCTGCCTGTCACAAACATGATTCACAGGGTGAAAGTTGTGCCCCTTCCTCCACTAGGCAGCTCACAGAGGAGCAGCCTGGTCAGCCAACCTGAGCTTCATGACCTGGCAGCAGCTGATTGGAGAAGGTTATGAAGAAGGGGTGTGGCCTGTACCACAGCCTCTTTCAGTGGGTGCAAGACTCACTGACACAATCATTTCCTACCAATGACCCACAGGAGGCCACAACCACCACACCATCAATGCCTCCCTCCCCCGCCCTAGAATATCAGGGCTGGGCTTACTATGAGGCTGTCCAGACTGGGGTAAAAATAGCAGCAGTCCCATTTGCCCTCCCAATGTATCCCGTGTTTATCTGAATCCTCTTCTATTTGTGAATCCAACCTAGTGCATGACTACCCACCCCAGTCTATTTTGGCATCTTTTTATGTTTTTAAACACAATCAGATGTACGAAGAGAACAGCTGACCTCAGCACGTGTGTGGGCTGTCTTCTTTGTTTGTTACAAAAACAAACCAATTAACTAAAATCCAGCATTCAGAAACTGTTAAAAGCAGTACAAAACTTCAAAAGTCACTACTAAGTTTTAAAATAATAAAAATAAAAAATTCAACCAGACTTAGTCACTGAAAGAATTCAGCTTTATTCATGCAGATAAGCACTCTCATCCGTTAACTGGATTTCATCAGAACATCTTTTCAAAAACAGCTTTATCTGTGGAGAATATATACCTTCTGGTCAGGCATAAATAGACTATTACACCCAGGCCACTCCAAGATGCCAACCCCATCAGGTCTCTCCCTTAACTCTCCCAAACAGATTGCTGATGCTTTCAATACCTTTTTTACTGAAACCGTCCAATCTCTAGCAAACTCCTTACCACCTGTTAGCGCAACCCTCCCAACCTCCCTAGCTACCATACCCCCTACCTTTCATTTAAAACCAATTCCTACATTTCTCATCTATACCTTACTTTGCAAATTTAAACCATGTACTCCCTCAGCTTATCGCCTACCAGCTGAATACCTTCAAACTGCAGCAAAAGTACTTGGCTATCCCATTTCTATCCTAATTAATAGAACCATTACTGAAGGCTCCATCCCATCTCTCTGGAAAATCTCTCACATTATCTCACTTTACAAGGGTGGTAACTCAACTGAACTCTCTAACTTTTGGCCCATATCCCTACTTTCTCCTTTAGCCAAAATCATGGAAAAATGCATCCATCAACAACTTCTGGATCACCTTCCCCAAAGTAACCTACTAGCTGACTGTCAGCATGGTTTTAGACCTTTCCACAGTACTATCACTGCTCTCTTATCCTTCTATTGACTGCATTAACAAACATTGTAATAATAACATGCTCTCCTCTGCACTCTTTATTGACCTATCTAAAGCTTTTGATATGGTTAACCATCAAATACTTCTTAACATACTCAAATCACTCTCACTCGACACACAAGCATTAAAATGGTTCAAGTCCTACTTAGACAATAGACAGCAAGCTGTCCTTTGGGACTATAACCTATCCACACATCTCCCTGTTAGCCTTGGTGTCCCTCAAGCCTCTATCCTGGGACCTCTCCACTTCTCCATATTCATTAATGATCTAAGCATAAATCTTCCTCTAGCTACCTGCATACAATATGCAGACGACTCCACATTGATTTGTAATGCCTCTGCTTCATCTGAACTCCAATACATCACCTAAACAGTATTTAACCTAGTAGAAAACTGGTTCCTATAACGTTGCCTCCTCCTAAATGCCAAAAAAACTAAACTATTGCTATTTACTCCAACACTAAAATCCTCCCCAATAGATTTCTTCATTACATCCAACAATGGTACTGTCATAGCTCCTGACCCTGCTACCAAACTCAGGTGTAATAATTGACCACAAACTTAACTTTGACTCGCATATTAACTCTACTATTAAAACAGTAAACAGAAAACTTGGTTCTCCTGTATAGGATAAAACCTTTCCTTACCCCAGAAGCCAGAACTACCATTGCCTACACCCATCTGATCTCTACCCTCCTCTATGCCTCCCCCATTTATACTAATCTTTCCAAAAGCAACCTTAATAAGCTGGCAACCTCCTATAACAACATTGCCAGATTTCCTACTGGCTCCCCATTTAGAACTCACCATTGTCTAAATCTCAAACAGCTAGGATGGCTAGAAATGCAAAACCTGCTGCAATTTCAACAATTCACCATCACCCATAAGATTCTGTACCTTCCTAGTAATACTCCTATTTTCTGTAACCTTATCTCCCCCTACATAAATCTTACTAACCTTCGCTCAGCAAATAAATTACTGGTTACCATCCAGAAATCCTACAACAAAGCAGGTGATTCTCTTTTCTCTAATTCTGTGGGTAAAACCTAGAATAGGCTTCCCAGCAAACTTGCATCACTGTCATCATTACCACTCTTCAAAAAGCAACTAAAAATTCTCCTAAAAACACAATGGCTATGCCCCTGTACTAACCCTGACTAACACTCCCCCCTGTACAACATTACTGTATACCTCTCTCCCAAAACCCTTAAAGTGGGATTAGTAATCCTTCCCTTACTCCCAATCTAGTCTAGTCTTCTCGGGAAACTATTACTGAGTATATACTTTGTGACACTCATCCTGCTGTGAGCACAAGTGTTCCACTTTGTATATATATATGCAAACTTTTTTTTACTTTGAGTGTAATATTTGTATAAGTGTATATATGCCAACTTTTTTACTTTGAGTGTAATATTTTTTAAACAGCCTTAATACTTCATTTCAATCTGTACTTCTTTCCTAACCTACTACATGATGAATGTCAAACCCTTTACCATGCAAATAGTACTGTATTGTCTTGCTAAACTCTGTAGTCAATTTCTTTAAAGTTAAGTTCTTTGATGAAAATTTCCATCAACTTCTTTCTTCTTCTTCTTTTGGCTGCTCCCATTAGGGGTCACCACAGCAGATCAACTGTTTCCATTTCTTCCTGTCCTCTGCATCTTGCTCTGTCACACCAACCACCTACATGTCCTCTCTCACCGCATCCATAAACCTTATCATAGGCCTTCCTCTTTTCCTGTTACCTGGCAGCTTCATCCTTAGCATCTTTTTCCCAATATACTCTGCATCCTTCCTCAGCACATGTCCAAACCAACGTAATCTTGCCTCTCTGGCTTTGTCTCCAAACCTTCCAACCTGGGCTGACCCTCTAATATACTCATTCCTAATCCTGTCCATCCTCGTCACACTCAGTGCAAATCTTAACATCTTCAACTCTGCCACGTCAAGCTCTGACTCCTGCCTTTTTGTCAGTGCCACTGTCTCCAACCCATATAACATAGCTGGTCCCACTACCCTCTTGTAGACCTTCCCTTTCACTCTTACTGGTACTCATCTGTCACAAATTACTCCTGACACTCTTTTCCACCCACTCCATCCTGCCTGTACTCTCTTCTTCACCTCTCTTCCAAACTCACTGTTACTCTGAACTGTTGATCCCAAGTACTTAATCTCATCCACCTTCACCACCTCTACTCCCTGCATCCTCACCATTCTTCTATCCTCCCTCTCATTCACACACATATATTCTGTCTTAGTCCTGCTGACTTTCATTCCTCTCCTCTCTAGAGTACACCTCCACCTCTCCAGGGTCTCCTCCACCTGTTCCCTACTCTCACTACAGATCACAATGTCATCTGCAAACATCATAGTCCATGGGACCTCCTGTCTGATCTCGTCTGTCAACCTGTCCATCACCATTGCAAATAAGAAAGGGCTCAGAGCTGATCCTTGATGTAATCCCACTTCTACCTTAAACGCATCCGTCACTCCCACCGCAGACCTCACCGCTGTCACACTACCCTCGTACATATCCTGTACCACTCTTACATACTTCTCTGACACTCCCGACTTCCTCATACAATACCACAACTCCTCTCTAGGCACCCTGTCATATGTCCACAAAGACACAATGCAAATCCTTCTGACCTTCTCTGTACTTCTCCATCAACACTCTCAGAGCAAACATCGCATCTGTAGTGCTCTTTCCTGGCATGAAACCATACTGCTGATCACTAATCATCACCTCCCTTCTTAACCTAGCTTCCACTACTCTTTCCCATAACTTCATGATGTGACTGATCAGTTTAATCCCTCTGTAGTTACTACAGCTCTGCACATCACCCTTATTCTTAAAAATCAGTACCAAAACACTTTTTCTCCATTCCTCAGGCATCCTCTCACTTTCCAAGATTTTATTAAACAGTCTAGTTAAAAACTCCACTGCCATTTCACCTAAACACCTCCATACGTCCACAGGTATGCCATCTGGACCAACAGCCTTTCCATTCTTCATCCTCTTCATAGCTATTCTTACTTCCTCCTTGCTAATCCACTGCACTTCATGATTTACCATGTGCACATCATCCAACCTTCTCTCCCTCTCATTCTCTTCATTCATCAACCCCTCAAAGTATTCTTTCCATCTGCTCAACACACTCTCCTCGCTTGTGAGTACGTTTCCCTCATTATGCTTTATCATCCTTACCTGCTGCACATCTTTACTAGCTCGGTCCTTCTGTCTAGCGAATTGGTACAGGTCCTTTTCTCCCTCCTTAGTGTCCAACCTTAAATCGCCATCAACAATCTATTTAAATATTTTTGAGTTTTTGTTGTCCTGTTATATTAGCTTAAGTTGGAGCTTATCTCCCCGGGCCTCTACTGAAAATGGACATGTATCCAGTTGGATTAGCCTGGTCAACAAATGTAAAATAAAATAAATAAATAAAATAAAAATACTTCCACAAACAAACAAAGTCATAAATCAAGACTGAAAAACATCCAGAAACATGAGTTAAGAGTATGGTGTGGCTCATGATAGGCTAACAATGTAGAATATTCAAAACAAATTAAAGTGCAACATTAAAATGAGCCTTAGTGCTTGGGTCATCTATTCTCTTTGCATCTCTGGTTGTGTTCATAGGTAGGTGCTAGGCTATCAGCCCAAGGACCTAAGTTAGCCTAGTCAACATGGTTCCCTGGCTTACGCCACCTGAGAAAGTTATTTTCCTGTGCCCCTGTCAAGCAGAGCCACAGGAGTGATCCCCGGGGTGAATTTCCTATTTCCCATCCACTCATCAAGATTCTTCTTGTAGAGTGCTAATAATGAACTTTGTTTGATACAGATGGGTAGCTTGTTCCAGAGTATGGGAAGTCTCTGAGACAAGAATCTATCACTCCAGCATGTTCTGTTTGTTGTGGTGACAAGGTTTAAGTTCCTAGAGCATGCAGCTCAGAGGGATTGGGATTTTATTAGGTGGAGCATGTCCAACAGTTCTGGGTTTGAAATAGCTTTGTGTGTTAGGCAGAGATCACCTCAGACTAGGCGATATGCTATGGAGTAAAGCTGGAGTTTTTTGAGACAGTCAGCATAGAGCATCTGTTTGAGGCCAGTAATCCTCTTTGTGAGGTACTTCTGTGGCCTTTCCAGCTGCTGGAGATGTCTTGTGAGGTACATTCCAAAAGGGGTGTTGTACTCTATAATAGGTCTAATGAGTGACGAGTAGAGGGGAACAATGACCTCTTTATTTCCCGGATGAGAACCCTTTTGTGATGAGGTGTGCCACGTAGAAGGATTTCCTGACCACTGTGGCGATGTGATTATCAAAGGAGAGAATACTGTCCACCTGAGTCCCAAGGTCTCTTATCACACTTTCAGTGTTAAGTAGACTGACGCCTATGTGGTAGTTCATGGGTACAGAGTTTTTACTAAAGGGGATGACAATCGACTTTTTATGTTGTTCATCCTGCAGCTCGAATTTTGGATGTGCACAGGGGCTCTTATTGTGAGGTAGATTTACCAGAATAACTGCTGATTTTTT
Organism: Protopterus annectens; assembly: GCF_019279795.1. Classification (NCBI taxonomy): domain Eukaryota; kingdom Metazoa; phylum Chordata; order Ceratodontiformes; family Protopteridae; genus Protopterus; species Protopterus annectens. The sequence goes on from NC_056737.1 coordinate 1,913,659,589, forward strand.
TTCTTTGGTTTTCTTTTTATGTTTTTATGAAAACTCGTATGTCTTCCCTAACCTTCATTCCTTCCTTTGCTACCCTTTCCCCTTCCCAATATTTCCTTTATATATAATTGAACAAAAAAGGGGGATTCTATACCCACCAGAAAAAAAATAGCAACCTTCTCCTACCTCCTACTGAACAAATCTCTTATGTCATCCTGCTGTGCTTATCTTAACTGCTGTTTCATTTTTTTTTTGCTTCTTTCCTATCTTCTCCCTTTCCATATATATAAAAACCCAAACCTGGCTACCATAAAAAGACACCTTCCCAGTATAATACAGTTGGTAATGTTTAAACATAAAAGGAGGAAACGAGAGGCATGGTTGGAATAAAGGCAACTGCACTGGTAGATTTTGCAAAATGCAACATATCCATCTTGTATTTGTGATAAATTATCCATTAGCAGTGTTCTCACACTTAGAGCACCAACGTTACAGTGCTACACAATACAATATTACACAAAACAATATAACACAAAATTAACTATATAAAAAGTTAAAAACAGACTAATTCCTGATTATGCCACAAACCTACTATTTTATTTATTTATTTATCTTTAATACTTTCAGCAATTACTGTTTTAAGTTGTTAAGGATTATAGACTCAATTTTAACAGTAAAAGATTCCTTAGTGCAGGACTTACTATGCAACATAATTCACAAATGGTACAAGTATACTGTAGGATGAGTATTAGGTTGTGAATGTTAAAAAATAACAGTATGAATTATTTTATATAATATAATAAATCTGCAATGTTATGAATTAATGTTGAAATTTCCATTATTTACAACCAACATAGCTTGACCTTTGAATTTCCAATGTGTATTTGAAAAGAAAGAAGTTACAGTTTGCTGTTCTGACAAAGTTCTGAGTACTAATGGAACAAACACGCTTAATCGTTTAATGATCTCCATTTTGTTATAGGCCAACATTTTTGATTTTTGTGTGTGTTTTCATGCATGTTTCTACATTGAGTGGAGATTATATTGCTTATTAATATTGACAATGTTGCTGTAAGCTGCTAGGATGCAGTGCTGACCCTGAGTGCATGCAAGTTCTCGCTATAAGTCTCGTGTTTCTAGTACAAATTGATATGCACCCCCTATTTATGAAAATATGCAAAGATAAATAGGAACTTAATGAACATAGACAGCAGTTAGATACATGTGCCAAAGATGTGCTCATTCTTGCATAGTTCATAGCTAATTTTACAGTTTTGAGTTCTACACAGTTTATTTTGATGTTTTTTCACAGTTTTACATATGTAAAAAGATGTAAGAAACAGTGCTACTCGTTCACATACACATAATTTGCATATAGGCGAAAGCTGCATGTTTTGCATGTTCACTTTGCCCGTGTGTGCAGAGCAGGACTATGAATACCACTAGATAATTATTACAGCAAATGTACTAAGAAGAAAACAATGTGAAAAATCACACAATAAAGTGTTAATAAATACTCAATAATTGAAAAAAATCACTTGCATCTTCATTATGGATATCAGTACAGGTGCAGCAATATCTATTACAATTGTGGAGCTTAAAATGTACAAATAACTTGTTTGGTGAAATAATGGCTACAGTGTGCCACAAAAAGCAAAAAAAATAATAATAATAATAATAATGCTTGAATTTTGCTGTTGCAAAAGACGAAGAACCAACTTTGTGTGGGAGGAAATAGCTGGAGAAATGACTGTTGAAATGGAAGCAAACTGTCTCTGACTCAGCATGTGCCACATAAGCTTAAATCCAAGTGCCTGCATCAGTAGCACGGGGTAAAGCCCTGACTATGATCCAGTTGGCCATGCTTGATTAGCAGTTCATGTGCTTGTGGAGGCTGAGGACTCATGAGGGAGTCTGTACTGTGTGTATGTGAGGGGGGGGGGAGATCAGGCTGAGGCATATAAAGCAGTGTGGCCAAGATACTGTGTAATCCATTGCACAACATGGGAGCTGAAACATTAGGTAGAAAATCCCAACAGCAGTGTATGATGTTACCTCAGGTTCCATGATCTCCTCAGTGCCCCAGATGTGGGTTGGGTTTGGTCCGGGTAAGCTAAGCCAGGTATGGTAGACCTGGTGGACACAATGAGGTCCTGGGAGCATCTGATACTATGGAGAGTCACAAAGTTAGAAAATAAATATGTACAATAACTGCTGGATATACACAAAGAAGTGTCTTGTAACAATGTGGTGTTAAAGCGACTGGTTTGGAGAATCATAGAATGCACCCAAATTTTGCAAAAGTAGGTTGTTTTATTTGCAATGCAAGAAAATGGGATAAAGCGTTTGAAAGGTTCAAAACAGAAGAGAATTTTAGTCCTGTGAAGGGGAGTGCATGGGCAGTACTAGTTGTAAAAAGGAACATGTTTGTGATGAATATGAACAGAGTGCAAATCAAGCTACATGCACTGAGACACTTGTATCTGCTCCAAGTAGAATAGCTGATGGACACAGAGAGGAGTGGAACTGTGTTTTCTAAATTAAATTTCCCCACTGCTTATCAACAAGTGCAACTTGATGATGATTACAAAAAGTACGTCATGATTAAAATGCACGGAGGTTTGTCTATGTATACCGCATTACCATTTGTTATTCTTCAGCACACTAATTTTTTAAAGAAAAATGGAAAACTAATTTAAGGATTAGATTTTGGAAGATTTGCTGCTTACTGGAAAAAGCAAAAGCAAGTGTCTTAGAACTTACATGAAGTGCTGCAAACACTGCAAGATTATGGAATAAAGTTAAATAATCAAATAAGGGTTTGACATATTGCTGACTGAATATCTGGGCATTTGCTGGACAGAAAGAAGATATGCCCTCCTACAAAGAAAGTAAAGGTCTTACATGATACACCCCCCTCCTAAATGTGTGTTGTCATTACAGGCTTTATTGTCTTTATTTATTAAGTGAAGTTCATGCTTAATAAAAATACAATGAACATGGTACTGTGGACTAAAGTGATAAAGCTATGATCCAAACAACCACAAATGGAATAGTGAGTTTGGCACTGGAAAGTTAAGCAAGGGGATAGGAGTGAGGGTCTAGTGCCAGCTCATTTAATTTGGGACAGGGAGTGTTGGTCCAGTTGACTGCTTCGGCACATGCTAATAGAGTGGAATACCGTTCCAGAGAATACCTCTTCAAAGGAACCATCTTTCACTGTACAAAAAGTGAAGTACTTCTCTTACTTAATGGATGGGAAACCATAAATTCACACCCTCTTTTAGCACCCATGTCCCTCATGGATAGGGGCAGCAAGTAAATGTCCCAACATATCTTTGTTCTGCCCATCGCAGGGCTATTTGTACTCAAAATTTAAGCACTTAAAACTACTCTGAGAATATTAAGCTAGGTTTCTTAAGATCCTCACAGGTCAGTAGACTAGTAAGTATCTACAATGAATGTGCTTGTGCACAGTAGAAGGGTCTGTTGGTTATAAGGCACACAAAGAAAAAAATCACCTACAAAAATAATAAATAGTGTTATCACCATTGTATAGATGGACATGACTTAAGTAAAGCGGTTCTAGAAAATGTAAAAAGAACGTTAACTTCTACGTCAGATAATGAAGGGTTGAAGTATCACTTGCTTGTGATGCCTCAACCTACAGCATAGCTGCAGTGATCCAAGGTCATGACCCCAGCCAATAAAAGACTGACTGTGTACGCATCGAGAACCCATTATCCTGCAGACAGGAAGCATTCTTAGATTGTTGTGATATTTGGAGTAAGAAACTGCATCAATACTTAATGGGGCAGAAAATTCGTAACAGTTTACCTGCAGTGGCAGTAGTAAGAATTAGGGATAGCCCATAATATCATCATACTATCAAATGTAATCAAATCTCCAAGAATTGTGAGAATGCTGATGGACTCTCCAAAATTCCATTACCTTCAGAAGAAGACACAGAAAAAGTTGCAAATGCTTTCATTATTGCAACCTTTCATTATATTCTTGAGAAAAGCTGACTTGATAGCATTGTGTAAACAGAAACAGCGAGTAACTGTCACCAGTACAGAGCCTTGGATTGAAATGTTGGCCAGCAAAAGTAGATGATTGTAGATGATGATTTCAAAAAAAAAAAAAAAACACTGTATCCCATAGGTAACTCAAGCACTTGTTACACAGAAGCTGAGAACTGCTGTGAAAGATCAACATGCAGAAAGAACACACTCATACTGCTAAAATGAAATCACTAACTAGAATTTTTGTCAGGCAGACAAATCTAGAAGAACAGTACAGGAAAGAAAAACTCTAATCCTTGTCTTGGAATTGAACCCAAGAATCCTGTATTCAGTGTAGTTAAGAAACTGAAAGTATCTGCGCTACATCAGATGGCACAGAAGATGCCTAGACATGCATTATCACGCCTTTCAGCATTTTCAGACGGATGCTGAAGAGAGTTACATATTAACTTTGAAACATGTATGAATTCTGTTTTCATGACTGTGATGGATGGTGGATGTATATTTCAAATGGCACAAGTATTTCGTATGTCTGAAATCAGATATGTCTGAAATCAGACCTCAAGCAACAAATAATCATTTGAGAAGAATTGCTGCTATTTATTGTTCACCTGAACATATTGTCACTAACAACAGAACTCAGTTTATGTCTGAAGAATTATGTTATGTTAAGGAAATTGGAATAAGTCATTCCATTAATGCACCAGGGTGCGTAGCAACAATTTGGTTGAAAAAGTCAGATACATTTTCAGGACAAGAATGAAGAAAAGTTGAAGGAGATATCCTACTGGAGACATTCTGGCCACCTGAGACCTAGGTAGGTCTACAATGGCTAAAGACAGTGACACTCTAGTTGAAGCGACTTCTGATACTAGAATTTGAGCAGTAACTCTCCTTACATGCTGAATAAGTAGAAGGAGTTGGCTTCAAGCCATAACTTGTTCCCTGACTCAGCATAAGACATTGGCATGTAGGCAGTCAGGCTAATGTGCCAGCAAGTCAACACCCAGTCTCTGAACATAGTAAAAGTCACAGAGGATGTGAAATCCATCTCAGCATCTTACTTCTTCACTAGCAAGTTAATGTGGCTGTGGTTCTGAACCTAAGGTGTGAGTAAGACTGATTTTGTACCAGTGCTGAATAAGCCACCTCAGTGACAGACATTAGTATATGCACATGGAAATGCCATTCTATCCCAGTAAGATATTACATTGGTTTAAGCTAAAAGGGTTGAGGGAGGTAATGTGGTGCAGTGACCTGCACATCCAAGCTCCATAAAAGTGAGCATCTTGTACAAAGGAACTGCATATGAGTGCACTGATCAGTCTATGCTCAGTGTGTATTTGGCATTAAAGTAATTTCAAACTGTTGCTTAGTTTCCATGGGAGTTTTTTTAAAAGTATGTAGCATAAAGTACTCAAATGTATTTGGCTCTGCTACTCAGACCTTTGGCTGAAGCTTCCTTATATAAATATCCAGCCTCAGTTAGTATCAAGAAAAGACTTCAGGTAACTTTGCTGTATAGAAACATTATTCTAAATCAAAGCACTTTAAATATTAAAATACAATAACAAAGACATTAGCTACTATAAAATGTGCTTTATTTTACTGATTACTTTAATACAGTGATGTCATAGAGCAAAGACAATAATGCCTATCAGAGAATGGGCAAACTGTACATCAGCACCCTGACTGGAGAACAGACGTTCTCCAGCAGGCTATTAATGTACAAGTAATGCCCAGTGAAAAACAAGTCCGCTGCTTCATGACAGCATATCAAACTGCCGTTGAGCTCGGACTGCTAAAAACCTAATGGCCACCATTACATTTGCACTCACTGAGCAGTGCTTTTAGTGAGTGTAAAAAAAAAAAAAAAAAAACAGAAAGAAGGGTGCTTAAGTATTAACACAATCAGGACCTAATTCTGTCATAATTCCTTAAAAACGTACACATAAATGCAGCACTTGTATAGCTGAACCGGCATTACATTTACTTGTACTGTGATGGGTGTGCTTGGTTTGTGACTGTAGTACATTTTTTAAAATCATTAATTTCGGTTCTGTGATTTTTTTTTGGTGCATGTCAATATCTTGAAAGCATTACAGTTTCTCATTTACATTTTCCTTATATTTTGAAAAGCTAATGTTATTTTGCAGCGCACCGCGTCCAAAAGGATGACACTGTTTTTACACTGAATGGAACACTGATTACTAAAAGGTCCTGCATGTAGTCATTGCAAGTGGAAAGATTATAGAGAGAAAGAACAGTGACTGAGTGAAGCTACACCACCCTGCATTGACTCTACATATGTTTTGCATATGTGCTCCAGTTTCTACTTAGGTGTGACAAATGTACATTATTAACGCAACCAAGACCGAATTCCTTCAGAATTCATCAAATAATGTCAATGCAGTAAAAGGATGGGTGTCAATAAAGTAGATATTTTTCTGTGGTTTAGTAAGTTAACAAGTTACATAGTAAGAAAACATGGCAATCAGGTAACACATGTTTTTACTGCACTGCCATTATTTGACAAATTCTGGCAGAATTCAGTCCTGGTTATGTTAATATCTAAGTACTGAAAGAAGTGCATGCGTGTGTGTGTGTATGTATGTGTATGTGTGTGTTTATTTTTCGGTCTCTGTGTGTGAGTGAATGCATGTATGAAAGCATGTTTGTGTGAGAGACTTCGAGAGAGTGAGAGCGATCTTGTGTGAGTGAGTGAGTGCATGTATGAAAGCGAAGAAGAGTGTGTGTGTGTGTGTGTGTGTGTGTGTGTGTGTGTGTGTGTGTGTGTGTGTGTGTGTGTGTGTGTGTGTGTGTGTGTGTGTGTGCGTGTGTGTGAGAGAGAGAGAGATGGAAAGAAAGTGAGAGTGATCTTGTGTGACAGAATGCATGTATAAAATCTGAAGTGACTGTGTATGAGAGAGAGAGAGAATGGCCTGTCTGTAAAATTGTTGTGTTTAACTTACTTATGTCTTTTTTAAGTACTATATTGTTTTCTTATATATTTTTCATATAAAATGCTTCCTCCAACACCATTAACATATACTACAGAAAGTTTGAAACATTAGGCGGAGGAACTATTTCACATCAAAAATATACAAAACAACTATATAGTACTTAAAAAAATAAGTAAAACACAAAAATTTTACAGAGAGACCATTCTCTAAGTGCATTAATGCCCTATAGGATGTGTGTTAATGTGTAATTAACACCCTTCCAGGGGTGCAGAGGCTCTCCGCTACATTAACACACACCTTGTCTGGCATTATTGCTTACAAATATCACAGTGGAGAAACAGCATTCCAAAACTGGACAACAAAGAAAAAAAGTGCATACAATTGCATTTTTCAGAATCCATGCAGAGTGAGTAAGCCTGTCTCGTACTAATGATCTGTAATTTATTTAATTGCAGTTACTTATTTTGATGAAAACAGTCCCTTTGTGCATATCCAGAGCATCAGCTTACAGAGGAGTCCTTAAAAGGACTAGCAGTAAAGTACAGAGGATTAAAGTTTTGAGTGTGTAGTAAGTTTCATGCAGCTGGATTTGATTCAGTCAGCCTTTGCATTTATACTATGTGACTCAGTTTAAGTCATTAAGTAGATCACTGCACCTGGGTCACCCCTAAACATTGCTCTTGTACCTAATGGATCTTAGCTGGTTAACAGATGAGTACCATTTTTTTAAAAGTGTAAAGAAATTATAAACTAGAATAATACTTTATTCTGTAGCACTGTAGATACTAGCCAGTATCAACAAACAAAGACTGATTTTAAGTTTTGAGATTTCTACTTTTGACCTGGCAAGACAAACTGAAAGGAAATGAAGCAAGTTGAATTTACGTATTTATTGTTAAAGTGATAAAGGGAAAAGGCTCACCAAGCCTCAGCTAAACTCAAACATAAACAGTAAAACATTCAAAGGAAACATAGTTCAAACAATAAATAACTGTACAAATACATTTAAATAGCAAGACCAGCAGGGAATGAAACTGTGTGGTATAGAAAAGAAAAATAAATCATCTGGTGAAAAATGTATTCAGACATCTATACAGAATAAGAGAAGTGTAAAATGTAAACCTACAGCAGTTTAAGCAATAAAACAGTAAGATAAAATGCTGAGAGTGCATGGGGAGGCATGATGTTAGATGGGTTAAAAGTAATAAGATAGAGGGAAAAACATTCAGCCCAGTATCTGATATAAATGTACTCTACTCTTGCACACTGTGTAAAATCATGTTATTTCTCTTGGGAACCTTAACACCATTCTTATAGTTAGGGTGCATTTCTTTACTGATTAATCACAGTATGACTGTACTGTCACTGTGCCAAAGCTTGAGATGTAATGCTACAACAGAGCAAGGAATTTACAAACCACTGAATTCTGCCTAGAATTGTGACCCCTTGTCAGTGCTTTCCATGATTCAATAATCAATCAGATCCATTTCTCTTCTGAATAAGTTTCTTCAATTTATGAAGAAGTTCCTCTTCAATTCATTTAACTAAAAAAGAATCTGAGCAGGTTGCTTGCAGTTCATATGTCCAATATCACTGACATCAACATAGCCAGCCTGCAAACAGCACGCTGAGCCTTCTCAAATAGCCAACCACATACGTAACCCCTTACCCAACTCAACAACACTATAGTCTGCAGTGCAGGTCATTTTCTACCAAAATTAATAACAAGTATTCAAATTACATGTTTTCACCTTAATAGCATCTCATGTTTTCAGTATAAGTAATCGCGAATGGCAAAAAATAAACATAACATGTACAGAGACAACAACAGTAGATGTAAAGGGAAAGATTGCAGTGTTTCTAAACAGGACTCCAGGTCCCTTTAGAATATATTCATGCAGACTTCGTAAACAGATAAAACACCACTGTGCGTCAGAGAGAAAGCATCAGAGGTATGCAACTAGCTGTTACCATTATCAGTTTAGTTATTGATAAATAAGTATGCATATACAAGTGCGCCGCACACACACACACACACACACACACACACACACACACACACACACACACACACACACACACACACACTCTGCATTTTTTTTACCTTTCTCAAACTAAAAATAAATGAGAGCTATAAAGAAGCAGCAACCAGCTGTTATATTCTGATTTTTAAGTGGTATATTTTCAGTAACTGGTTATGCGAACCTGTCAAACCCTTGTGATTATATGTGCTAGGTTAGAACAGTATCCAAAAGAACATAGGGAAAAGGAGATAGCAATATAGTCAAATCTTACATCAAGCAATAGAAAACATCTCCGTTATGAGACAGTATGAGTAGTGGGGGGAGGGGTTGAAATGAAAACAAGGTCAGTGAAAGAAACTGCAGCATTACACATGCTCACTTCCCCCTCCTACTTACCTGGGTAGCTCTGTCTTCCTCCTTTGCCTCCATTGTGGTTCCCTCAACAGAAACTTAGATTAATCCAGGACAGCTGTTACTTCTCTCTCTTTTTTCCCTCTTCCTGTCTCTCTCTCTCTCTCTCTCTCTGTCTCCCTCCCTCTCTCTCTCCCTCACTCGCACTGTTTTCTCTGCCAGTCTCTGTTGAACAGGAGCCCATGCATATAAGCAGAGTAACACAGATAAAATGTCAACATCTCCGATGTAAAATACACTTCTACAGTTCTGCTCTAGTAAAGGACAGTCCGTTCTGTCAAAGAAGGCTCTGGACAGCTGTGAGATAGCTTCTGCATATGTTTTCTGTCTGTCATAGACATACATGTCATTTGTGGATTACCTGGCACTTCTGTGATTGTGTTAAAGAGAGACACTGACAGAAAGAATATGCATGTGAAACAGAGACAAAGCTATGATGAACGAACACAAGACATAGTATTTTATCAGCAGCAACCAAATATTTACACATTAGTCCATAGGAATATGCCTGGAGTAATCAGATAAAACAGAAATTTCCTTTATGAAGGGCTACTTCAGTTTCTAAACCCGCATTAGTAAAGTGCACATGTTTTCTTCAACTGCCATGCCTACCGCATAGCAAATGTGATTGCCGACAGATTAATTTAAACTGGCCATGTGCGTATCTATGATCTAAAGATCAGTTCAGTAAGAGAAAGACATTCTTGTAATAATTATGATAGCCTATATAATTCAGATTTTAATTTGTATACTTGTAAGAAGGCATATGTCCAACACATAACTGTTTAAATATATATTTGTGCAGTTACCATGCCTTTCAATAATTTGCTTTGCATTAAATCTGAATAATGTAGACAGTCATTTCTCATTAAAAATAGTTCTGGTATTCAGCACTTACTTCATTAATAAAATTATTGCAAGATATACATTATTTTACAAATAATCAAGAGCTAGATTTGCCCCCTACTTAATTATAAACATCCAATATGTGCTTTGTACTGTATAATGCATATAATGCATAACCCATAACTGACTTTGCAATGATGAGGTAAAAAGCAAACAAACAGCATATTTTCTTGTTTTACCGCAGAATAAGAAATGCTGGTTGTGACAACCGTGCCCTGGCCCGGCAATCAAGGAGCCTCAATCCTTACCACTAACACCAGGGAGGTTGTCTCCTAGAAGACAGGAAAGGATAACTAAAGCACACAGTAAAGTACAATTTCCCTTAAGTGCACACAGAGATCACAGTCAGTCTGGGGCTGGTTGCTCCCTTGCTTACCAGGTCCCCAGTAAGACTCCCCACTGGCGCAGCTATAGGGTCCAGGTCTCAGCCTAGCTGGGCAAGCTAAAACCTCCAGTACCCTCTCTGTCCAACCAGTGTTTCGTGTCCTTGCCCAAGTAGCTGACACAACACACACACACACTTTGGGATAACTATTTAAGCAACTTCACAGACACTCCTGGGACAGGCTGACAGATTCTCCCGCTGTGCCTCTTTTACCCAGACTATACGGTAGTAATTACTACCACCACCCAACTAATAATATCAGCTACTAAAAAGCCCTTAAAAGGGTGTCCAGTTATTACTGTGCAATATTATTATCAAATGGTAGTATGACTAACAGTCAAGGCTTACTTTACAGTGGCCTATTACAATAACCTCTATAAATATGCAATGTACTCTAGAGCTTATCTCTTCAAAAAACAGCCACAGGTAGAAGGTTTTAAAAATATTTAATAATAAATAATTAAAACACAAGACAAAACTACTACACCACAGAAATATCTAAGAGTTCAGAGATCACACAGAAACTTAAAATAATACAGTAGGACAGGTCTGATTTCAAAGAAAAATGCCTAATTAATCTTTACTAGCTTTAGCTAGTCCTACAAGAAATCACATGTGAGCATAAGGCAGAGTGCTGATAAGTTGGATGTCCAAAGTCAAAATGCTTTTCAGTCTCTTGTGAGAAATAATATTTTTAAACATTACTAACAAACATGTTTGCTGGGTCCATCCCCAAATTACATCATTTTTGATACTTAGGTTTTCCCAGGCAAACAAACCACATTATTTAGCAATCTAACATCTGCACAAAAACTTACAACAGAAGACATTTCACATGTATATTCTAACAGAAACTTGAGCAATAAAGCACTTTCCACATCTAAATTCTGGTCATAAACTTTAGCCTTAAAACAATGGGCATGAAACCTTTATCCAGACACACTGGAACCGACTTGTAAAACATTAAAGAGATTCATAAGATCTTTTCAACTTTACAAGACACATTTGAAATACTTGGTTAGTTTTCCTTACAGCAGATGGCAATGTTGCAACAATCTTGAGGTTCACATTTTACAGTGTTTTCTTACATTTAAAATACAAGCCTGTATTTTACATGTATTTACAAATGCCAGAATTATATATCAAATTCTATTTGACTAGGCTGGCAGCCTTCGCCCATCTCTCCCCAATCGTCACACTGGTTACACACAAATGGGATGTTCAGTGACCTGATGACATGTAAAGGTTCTTAAAATATTTAGATGAGTGGGAAACTGCACAAAGACACACACACACACACATTTGTATGTGCATGTGGAGTAATACATTTATGCATACAACTCCTCCATATCATTTTTTTCCTTATGCCTTTTTTCCTTCTCAGCAGCCAGTCAATGCCCTGACTAGTATGAGTTTTCTTCTAGATCAATGTGCTGTGGAGAGCACTAGTTTCCCTACATAGCATGTCCCACCATCCTCAAGCACACTTCTTACTGAGCTGGGCATGCAATTTGATAGCCCTAATCTCACTCTTTGGTGGCTAACATGAGCCACGCCCCACCTCACGGCCCTTACCTCTGATCTCTGATTTCACAGATGGTCCATGATTTTGCCTCATATTTTTGACCTGTCCCTCATAAATTGTTTGATTTTTTGGTAAATCACTGAGGATTACTGTCAGCCAGTAATGCCAGTCATTGCAGTCTCATACAGTGAATGCAAAACCTGTTGTTCTATTAACTTTTTAAGTAAATTGCAATAACATTTAAAAATGTTCCCTGATTTTGCGTCTTTGTTCTCCCATTTCTTTCATTCTGTGCAACATTCTTGAGCAAAGAAGTTCAGAAGTCTGGCAAGAGCTAGGTACAGTCTCATAAATGCATTGCAAGGGCTATCATCACTGATTAGGAGCACATTACCCTGGTTATGTCGCTTGTTGTCATGCAAGTCTCTGCTTACATAAGAGAAACTGGCCACCAGGAAACTACCATTCTCTCAGCCCAGGTGTAAGCTGCTCAGTTCCCGTCCTCTCCCACCTAGCTCTTCCAGTGCCCAAGCCAGTACTCAGATGCAGGTCACTTGAGATGCAGTCATGGATTATCCTTCTGCACCACAGAGCCAGGCTAATTCATATGTAACAGTTTGCTCCCACAATGTGCTTCCCACTGGCACATAACTTCTCAGGAAAATACTGAATTGGCATAACAGACTAGAAGAATTTTCCAAGTGTACCTGCACTACTGAACTCTGCAGTGGCATCCACACCATGTGTGTGTGTGTGTGTGTGTGTGTGTGCATGTGTGTGTGTGTGTGTGTGTGTGTGTGTGTGTGTGTGTGTGTGTGTGTGTGTGTGTGTGTGTGTGTGTGTGTGTGTGTGTGTGTGCGTGTGTGTGTGTGTGTGCGTGTGTGTGTGTGTGTGTGTGTGTGTGTGTGTGTGTGTGTGTGTGTGTGTGTGTGTGTGTGTGTGTGTGTTTGAAATAGCTTGTTACTAAAAGGTTGTGAGCCATAGGATAGGATGTGTAAAGTATACCACACCACTTAAAGTTCAAAGCATCCAAAGCTGGGCTCACATCACTAATGGTTATGGAAGTATTCTGATGAACTTTCAGTTCAGTGGGCCACTGTAGTTCAGTGGATAAATATGTTTTATTGTTCATTGGAATATACACCACTCTTGTTAGAATATATACATTTAAACACTTACAATAGTGCATGCTCATTTCTGTTTGTTAAAATATTTATGTATATATTGAAGGGTTAAAACTTTCTTAGTTGAAAATAAGTAGAAAAAGTAGGACAAAATAGAGTAGTTAATTACTGTATATGTTTGGCATCCATACTGTGATAACTGTTCCATGACTAGTACAGCTGGAAGGAGAACTGCAGATAAGGATGACTCCCTAATTCCTGACTAACACAGGTGCAAGAATGACCAGAGGCAGGAACGACTCCCTAAGTTTTAAAGGTTGTCATATAATTTACCTTGAAACAGAACACAAATCAGCTTATCAGCAGACTGCATGACATTAAGCAAATACCAAAAGTATTAACTTTAAGAGATTGCTTTCATGAACAGGATCCAAATGGTATTAAAAATGTATAAAAGGACAGTAAAAGTGAATGTTGCTAAATCTGGTACTTTGTTAGATCTGGTATTTTGTAGGAACACATTTGTCCCGAGGTAAATGGAAAATCATCACATCTATATCTGTATCGAGAAGCAATTCTTGTACATTAAAAGCTGTAAGGTGTACTGTATAGTACGTGTCGTCTGTTATATAGATAAGTTATTTTATTAGAAACTGCATTTAAGTTGCTTGAAGTTGTTACAGTATTACAAATTAGCATCATAATTTTTCAACTCTAATCTAGGACAGCTGAAAGCTTTTTACAGAAGAAAAATTAGAGAGAGCAAGAGTGTCATAGTAGGGTTGCGGATGGGAAATATCCCTAGTTAGGTTGCAAAAAAAGTACAAATGGTAATAAAATAGATAAAGAAAGCAGGATGCAGTAAACAGAGAAGAGGAAGAATACACATGCCAGATGATTTAAAAATCATATGAATATTGATAATTAGATGAGTCTGGTGTGTACTGAGCTTCCAGCAAAGGGTATTGCCACTCATCTCTGGATCTGGCAGCTATACTGTCAGTGCAAAATTTCTATGAGGTATGTCTAGATTCTCCTCCTCTCCCCACAATGCATTTCACAAGTGCACAGCCAAATTCTCATTCAGTCTGCCAGCTTTCACAGTGTTAATAACATTTATCACAGCACTGATAGCTTACTTACTAATGATGCTATTTAGGCAATAGATAAAGGTATTCTAATTCCATCATTAGAATATTTGTGAAGACTGTGACCTGGCCCAGCAATCAAGGAGCCTCAGTCCTTACCACTAACACCACATCTCCTAGAAGAGTAAAGGATAACTAATACACACAGTAAAGTACAATTTCCCTTAAGTGCACACAGAGATCACAGTCAGTCTGGGGCTGGTTGCTCCCTTGCTCACCAGGTCCCTAATAAGACTCCCCACTGGCGCAGCTATACGGTCCAGGTCTCAGCCTAGCTGGGCAAGCTAAAACATCCAGTACCCTCTGTGCCCAACCAGTGCTTTGTGTCCCTGCCCAAGTAGCTGACACAACACACACACACCTTGAGATAAATATTTATACTACTTCACAGACACTCCTGGGAAAGGCTAACACAGATTCTCCAGCTGTGCCCCTTTACTCAGACTATACAGTAGAAAGTACTGCCACCACCCAACTAATAATATCAGCTACTAAAAGGCCCTTAAAAGGGTGTCCAATTATTACTGTGCAATATTATTATCCAATGGTAGTATGACTAACAGTCAAGGCTTACTTTAGACTGGCCTATTACAATAACCTCTATAAATATGCAATGTACTCTAGAGCCTATCTCTACACAAAACAGCCACAGGTAGAAGGTTTTAAAAATATTTAATAATAAATAATTAAGACACAAGACAAAACTACTACACCACAGAGATATCTAAGAGTTCAGAGATCACACAGAATTTTAAAATAATACAGTAGGACAGGTCTGATTTCAAAGAAAAATACCTAATTAATCTTTACTAGCTTTAACTATTCCTACAAGAAATCACAGTGTTAAAACTTGTGAGCACAAAGCAGAGTGCTGTTAAGTTGGATATCAAGATCAAAATGCTCTGCAGTCTCTTGTGAGAAATAGTATTTAAACATTACTAACAAACATGTCTCTAAGGCCCTAACCAAATTACATAATTTTTGAAACTTAGGTATTCCCAGTATTCATATTGCATCATCTTAACACCTGGTCTGAGTTCTCAGGCCACAAACTGCATTATTTAGCAATCTAACACCTACTCAGAAACTTACAATACAAGGCATTTCACATATACATTCTAGCAGAAACTAGAGCAATAAAGCACCTTCCACATCTAAATTCTGGTCATAAACTTTAGCCTTAAAACAATGGGCATGAAACCATCATCCAGACTCACTGGAACCAACTTGTAAAACATTAAAGAGATTCATAAGATCTTTTCAACTTAAAAAGACACATTTCAAATAATTGGCTTGGTTTTCCTTACCGCAGATGGCAATGTTGCAACAATCTTGAAGTTCACATTTTACAGTGTTTTCTTACATTTAAAAACACAAGCCTGTATTTTACATTTATTTATACAGTTGATAGAATTATGTTTCAAATTCTATTTGACTAGGCTGGCAGCCTTCGCCCATCTCACCCCAATCATCACATCTCTTCCCCCCCGGGGAACTCAAGCAAGTTTTTCAAGTGCCCCTTGAGAAACGTCGCTTGAGAGTGTCAGGTCTATCTGGGTTTACCTCACCCCATTCCCTGTCTTGAGAGCCCATCTGCATTGGCATTGCTACTCCCACTGTGGTGCTGCACTGACATATCATATGCTTGCAACCCCAGACTCCATCTTAGCAACTTGGCAGTTTGCTGACTTTCTCTGTTTAACCATGTTAGAGGGTTGTGATCTGTCATCACAGTGAATTTTCTTCCATACAGATAAGGCTGAAGTTTTTGTAGTGCCCACATTATGGCTAGACATTCCTTTTCTACCACTGCATAGCATTCCTCCCTGGGTTGGAGCCTACAACTGAGATAAAATACTGGGTGCTCTTCTCCCTCTGAAGAAATCTGGCTAAGTACAGCACCCACCCCATAGTTTGAAGCATCCACCTGCACAACAAAGTCTTTGCTGTAGTCTGGACTGGCTAACACAGGGGGTCACCCCAAAGCTTCTGTAAGCTTCTGATATACCTGCTCACATGCTGGGGTCCACACTACCTTATCTGGCCTGTTCTTCCTTGTCAGGTCTGTGAGGGGAGCAGCTATGGTACTATAATTGGGAATAAACTTTCTCTAGTACCCTGCTGTCCCTAAGAATGCCCTCACCTGCTTTTTGGTAAAAGGTGCAGGCCATGCCTGAATAGCTTCCACTTTGGCAGTTTCTGGCCTTATCTTACCACTCCCCACTCTATGCCCTAGGTAGGAAACCTCTGCCATACCCACCTGACATTTGCTCGGCTTAATGGTCAACCCTGCCCTCTTTAGTCTGTCCAGCACCTCCCTGACATGCTGAAGGTGCTCTTGCCAGGAATGGCTGTAGATAGCAATATCATTCATGTAAGCAAGGGCAAACCCTCCTGTGCCTGCTAAGATATGATCTACCAGCCTCTGGAAAGTTGCTGGGGCATTCATCATCCCAAAGGTCATCTTTGTGAACTCATACAAGCCAAAAGGAGTCACAAAGGCTGACTTCTCTCTAGCACTGGGAGTCAAGGGCACTTGCCAGTAACCCTTGGTAAGAACAATGGTTGTAAAATACTTAGTCCAACCCAGCTGCTCTAGGACCTCATCTGTCCTAGGCATGCGTTAAGCATCTGACTCTGTGTGACTATTTAATTTCCTGTAATCTGCACAGAAACTGGTGCTGCCATCCTTCTTTGGCACCAGTACCACTGGGGAGGCCCAGGGACTATTGGAGTCTTGAATCACCCCTAGTTCCAACATCTCCTGTACCTCTTCCCTCAGAGTCTGTTTGACTCTCTTAGGCACCCTATAAGGGGCTTGCCTGATAGGCCTTTTGGGTCCTGTATTCATCTGGTGCTGCACCAGGTGGGTGCTCCCTGGTTTCCTGGTGACCATGCCCCCAAACTCCTGCAACACTGCTTGGATTTCTCGAACCTGGGTAGGAGATAGCTGCTGGGACATTGCTACCCCTTCCACCGAGGTGTCAGCCCGAGCCTCACTGAGGAGATCAGTCACAAGATCTCTCTCAGACTCCTCCTGTGATCCACAGCAAATGCTCAGTACAAGGGCCTCCCTATCATGGTAAAGTTTCATCATGTTAACATGGTACAATTTGTGTCCCTGCCATCTGCCTAGCACTTCCACCATGTAGTTAACATCACTTACCATTCTTACCACCTTGTAGGTTCCTTCCCAAGCTGCTTGCAGTTTGTTGTGTCTGACAGGAATGAGAACCATCACCTGCTGCCCTACAGCACACGCTCTAGCTCGAGCATTCCTGTCATGCCACACCTTTTTCTGTTGTTGGGCTTCTGCCAGGTTCCCCTGGGCCAGGCCCATGAGTTCCCTGAGCCTTGTCCTGAGGTTCAGGACATGTGCCACAACAGACTCCTTGTGAGTCTCACACTCACCTTCCCACTCATCTCGAATTAAATCTAGAGGTCCCCTCATCCTATGTCCATACAGCAACTCAAAGGGTGAAAAACCTGTGGATTCCTGGGGAACCTCTGTATAAGCAAACAACAGATGGGGCAAATATTTGTCCCACTCCCTCTTAAACTGATCTGCAAATGCCCATAGCATGGACTTGATTGTAGAGTTTAACCTCTCAACAAGACCATTAGTCTGGGGATGGTAGGGGGTGGTCTTCATGTGCTTCACCCCACAGGACTTCCACAGACAAGCCAGCAGGTGTGACATAAAATTGGCACCTCTGTCAGACAGTATTTCCTTTGGGAAACCTACTCTGCTGAAAATCTCTAGCAAAGAATTTGCCACCTTCTCGGCCTCAATGGAGGACAAAGCCACTGCCTCAGGGTATTGTGTAGCATAATCTACAATCACTAGGATATACATTTTCCCTGTGGAACTTGGGGTACTCAGAGGGCCCACAATATCCATAGCTACCCTCTGAAATAGCTCTTCAATCACAGCCAAAGGCATCAAAGGAGCTCTCACCTTGTCTCCTGCCTTGCCTTCCTTTTGGCACTGCTCACAGGTCCTGCAGTGCCCTGTTACATCTCTGGAAATTCCAGGCCAATAGAAGTTTTGCATAGTGCGTCTCTTTGTATGTTTTATGCCCATATGACCTGCAAAGGGAATATCATGGGCTATGGCTAGAAGTGCCAGACAGTAAGCTCTAGGCACTACCAACTGCTGTACTCTCTCACCTTCTAGCCCTCCCTCAGGGGTCCACTCTCTGTATAGTAACCCTTTGTCCCAGTATACAGATTCCCCCTTCCCTTGAGAATAAGGTGCCTCACTAGCTACTTGCCTCAAGCCTTGCAATGTAGGGTCTGAGAGCTGAGCCTATCTCAACTCCTTCCTTGTAACCCTTCCCAGCTCCCCTTCCACAGGAAGTCTGGCATCCTCTGACAGTGGTGCCTCACTGTCAGCCTGGGTACTACTACTCACCTCTACCTTTGCAGTTACCCTGTCCAAGGGAACATCAGTACCCACAAGCAGCTGTGGCTCACATTCAGTCTCACTGCTACAGCATAGCTCAGTCCGTGAAGTAACCACCTCAGCAGTCCTGGCTGCAAGTATGTAGTCTATCTGGGTCTCCCCCAGGTTGCCAGACCCACATGCTTGTATCCTAGCCTTAATGCATGTAACTGCATAAGTACATAGTACTGCCTCATCCAAATCCTTCCCTCTCAGGACATCTGCAGGATGGTAGTTCCATACCCCTGTTGTCTCAAGACAACCCACTGTTGGCATTTTGACTTTCCCACTTACTGGCTCCCTCACCTTTGGTCCCCCACCTTGCCTCAGTGGACATCTGTATGCCACATGGCCCCACTGGTTGCATTCCAAACATTTAACCCTAGCTCTTGGATGTGTACCTGGACTAGTGGCTTCCCCTGCTACTGGCAGATTCTGTTGGGGCAGTCTGTGCTGCCCACCATGGGTTCCTTTAGACCCATGAGCAGTACTGGGGGTCCCTTTCTGTGCAGGGCTGCCCTGCTTACTAGGTATAGGTCTTCCTTCTTTCCCAACTCCCTCTGAAGTAGCACACTGTCTATCAGCTAACCAGATCCTGATGTCCTCAGGCCAAGTGCTAAGGGCTTGTTCCCTTACCAAAAGGTCTGACAGCCCTTCAAAAGTGGTGATCTGACATACACTCACCCAGCAATGAAAATAAGTGTTCATTTCAACAACATATTCACATACATTTTCATCTGCCTTGTGTCTATGCTCATGAAACTTTTTCCTATACATTTCAGGTGTTAGCTTAAAACATTCTAATAAATGTCTTTTTACAGCAGTATAATCAAAACAGTCAGTGTCATGCATTTCTACTAAAGAAGTTCCAGCTTTACCATGGGGTAAGGGGGTTAGGAACCATACCCACAGCCCTTGGTCAACTTCATACTATTTACATACCCGCTCAAACATATGAATAAAGCTATCAACATTATCCCCCTCTTTAAACTGTGGAAGAAATTTACTGACCTTTTGTGCTTCTGGGGTCCGGTTACTCCCTTCCCTATTACCTCCGTGACTCTGCTGAAGAGTCAGCATTTCCCTCTCATGCCTCCTCTGCCATTCATTTTCCTCAGATTGTAGACTCCTCACTTTCTCAGCTGCTGCTAGTTCCATACGCCTGGCCTCCAAGTCAAGTCTCTTTAGCTCCAGTTGGATTTTTAAGTCCACTGCAGAAAGGTTGAGATGTCCATTCTCTGAGGATAATGTATCTCCACTGTCAGTCTGATTGTCCTCCAGGCTGCTGTTTTCTGATGCAGCTGTAACCAAGGCTGCAATCAGGTCTGCTTTAGTCAGGTTTCCATACACCAGTCCCCTAGCCTGGCACATCTCTACCAGCTGGCTCCTTGTCAGCTTTCCATACTCTTCTGCTGACGTGCTGCCTGCTCACCCTGACTAACATTAAGCTAAGAAAAGAAATCAAACAATTGTGATCTGAACTCAGTATACACTGAATGGCTGTTTTGGAGTACAAAACACTTTTAGAGATCACTGTACATAAGCTACAGGAATTCGCTCTACCCACAAAACTACAAGTCAATTAGTATGTGAAGTAGATTCCACCACTGCCAAACACTTGTGATGACCGTGCCCTGGCCAAGCAATCAAGGAGCCTCAATCCTCACCACTAACACCAGGGAGGTTGTCTCCTAGAAGGGGAAATGATTACTAATACACACAGTAAAGTACAGTTTCCCTTAAGTGCACACAAAGATCACAGTCAGTCTGGGGCTGGTTGCTCCCTTGCTCACCAGGTCCTCAATAAGACTCCCCACTGGCACAGCTGTAGGGTCTAGGTCTCAGCCTAGCTGGGCAAGCTAAAACCTCCATTACCCTCTCTGTCCAACCAGTGCTTCGTGTCCCTGCCCAAGTAGCTGACACAACACACACACACTTTGAGATAAGTATTTATACTACTTCACAGACACTCCTGGGAAAGGCTGACACAGATTCTCCAGCTGTGCCCCTTTACCCAGACTATACGATAGCAATTACTGCCACCACCCAACTAATAATACCAGCTACTAAAAGGCCCATAAAAGGGTGTCCAATTATTACTCTGCAATATTATTATCCAATGGTAGAATGACTAACAGTCAAGGCTTATTTTAACCTCTATAAATATGCAATGTACTCTATAAATATGCAATGTACTCTAGAGCCTATCTCTACACAAAACAGCCACAGGTAGAAGGTTTTAAAAATATTTAATAATAAATAATTAAAATACAAGACAAAGCTACTACACCACAGAGATATCTAAGAGTTCAGAGATCACACAGAAACTTAAAATAATACAGTAGGACAGGTCTGATTTCAAAGAAAAATACCTAATTAATCTTTACTAGCTTTACCTATACCTACAAGAAATCACAGTGTTAAAACTTACATGTGAGCACAAGGCAGAGTGCTGTTAAGTTGGGTATCAAGATCAAAATGCTCCCCAGTCTCTTGTGAGAAATAGTATTTAAACATTACTAACAAATATGTCTCTAAGGCCCTTCCCAAATTACATCATGTTTGAAACTTAGGTTTTCCAAGTATTCATATTGCATCATCTTAACACCTGGTCTGAGTTTTCAGGCCACAAACTGCATTATTTAGCAATCTAAAACCTACTCAGAAACTTACAACAATACAAGGCATTTCACATATACATTCTAGCAGAAACTAGAGCAATAAAGCAACTTCCGCATCTAAATTCTGGTCATAAACTTTAGCCTTAAAATAATGGGCATGAAACTGTCATCCAGACTCACTGGAACCGACTTGTAAAACATTAAAGAGATTCATAAGATCTTTTCAACTTTAAAAGACATATTTGAAATACTTGGCTTGGTTTTCCTCACCGCAGATGGCAATGTTGCAACAATCTTGAAGTTCACATTTTACAGTGTTTTCTTACATTTAAAACCACAAGCCTGTATTTTACATTTATTTATACAGTTGATAGAATTATGTATCAAATTCTATTTGACTATTCCCATCTCTCCCCAGTCGTCACATCATGCACTCACACTGTTGTCAAGTACATTTTTACAAACTATTTTTATGACTGAATCCCCAGAAGAGTATACCATTATGCTTCAAAATCCAATAGGCTATCTATATATATATTTGTACAACATTTCTGCTGGGTACCCTTATTTATAAACATCTTCTCAAGGACCTCAGCTTGTCTATGACAGATATTTGTTGTCAGATGAGTTACAAAAGGGATTAGGTCAAGCTGTTTTGCTTGTTCACCTTTGGTCATCTCTCACCCGACCTGCAGCAGTCTGTACCTCAGAAGCATCCTGCCTCATTGGGAATCTGCCCCAGTTAAGGAAATGCTAGCTATTTCAACAAACAAAGTTAGAATTAAACCCTTGCTGCTTGAGAAAATGACATACAGGTGTACTGATGCTATCATAGTTTACCTTTCATAATATCTCAATACACACAGTAAATGTATATACAAAAGTTATAAGGAAAACTGCAAGGTTACACTCACCAACACTCCTGTGCTTCCAAATAGTTAAAGAAAAAATATATGAGATGCAGGCGTGGTCGCACAGTATGCGTAGAGCGTATCAATCAACAAGGTCGTCTGGTAACTCTATCTGTACGCTGTATTTGTGTGTTATACAGACTGTTGTTGATTGATACGCTCTACGCATACTGTGCGACCACGCCTGCATCTCATATATACAAAAGTGTTAACAATTTTATTGGCCAGAAGTGACAACAGACACCCACCCTAATGCAGTTTTTACTGAAAGTCATGCCCCCCATCAGTTCTATCTCAAAATGCCCCGGCCTTGAAATCCCATTCCAGAATTTTCAGTGTGGAAGGTCCATCTCTGAATATTCCTGACCAGAAGACTGATCCTGTGCATTTCATCATTTTGCATTACTGTTTTTTGATTCCATTGTCATCCTTCATAGGACATTTTTTTATTTTATTTATTCCTTGTCCACTATTTTACTGGCCTGTAACCTCATTGGGGCATTCCAGCATTTTTTCTGCATCATGATTACCGTCTCTTGCCATCCATACCTTCTCTTTGTTTTGAGATAGCATCCTCTACTTCAGGTTTGTAAGCTTCCCTACCTCATGCAGTTGAGGTATGCCTGCTAGATTATATGAGAGGAGACACTGTTAGTAGAAGGTGGTGCCCTATTGCCAGAGCTTATAAAAGCAGTCATAGGGTCATGCCTGAGTGGTTGGCTTACTTTATTTTGCTCCTGTTAGTATATATCAGTAGAAAATATTCCTGAAATGGATGATTCCACCCCTGCATCTTTATACCACTAGCTTTTTCCACATCATTAAGGAGTAAACAAATGGATTGTGACACAGATGAATTGATAGAATGCTTCATGCAGGATTTTTTTCTCCTGATGACCAGAATTCCACATTACCAGATGGCAATAAAAAAAATAATTGGAAGAAGAAAATGCAAGATTTTGCAAAATGCTTTAATACAAATCCCAGCCTAGTTACAGTGTCTGTTATAGTGCCAACAGAAGAGGGGGGGGCATGATGGGCACAGTAAAAGTTATTCTTATAACTGCTGAGAAAACTGATGCCTCAGCGCTTGAAGGGAAATTTATTTCTGGTATTTTATAAATACGCCAGTCATACCTCTCAACTGTCCAGATTTTCACAGAATGTCCAGATTTTTGCCTCACATTTGTGGTCTGCTCCTCGTAAAATTGTATTTTTCGGGAAAATCACCAGCAAATCATTGAGGACTGAAGTCAGAAAATAATGGCAGACATTTCAGTTTCAGACTTCATACCCTTCAGAAAATTCATTAAAATGCAAAATCTGTTGTTCTATCAATGTTCCAAGTTTGTATGAGCAATATTTTAAGTCCCCCCATTATTTGTGGCTTTGTCTAGATTTCTTGCTCTAAGAGATTGAGAGGTATGATGACAGTGTGTGTATCAAAGCATTTTGCAAAAGGCAGTACATCTTCCTATCCCCATGGTTCTTTTTGTTGCCATCTGACACTGTGGAATTCTGATCATTGTTTTACCGCTTTGCATCACAACAGCCCCTGCACACCTCCTAAACTGTCAGGCATTTGCAAGATTATATTTTATTTCATTAAATTCTGTATCTCATCTTAAACACTGTACTAAAATAAAATACAGGTCTTTTTTTTCAAAATTTCAGCTTTTTTTTTTTTTTTACTGTGACTCGTACAGCAGGAGACTATATTTGTGATTCGGTTAAAACCTATTCACTTAATAATGGTGCACATGGCTGTGTACGTCTTCAGATATTGAAGTTTTGCTCTCCTGATGGGAGCATATGTTGCAGGCTGACAGCCACACGCACGGACTTCAGGTGACCTAGAAGAGGGGTTATTCATGCTGGGATACACTGTGCAGCCTGTGCTTCCACCTAAGTGCTGTCTGGTTTGTCTTTTCTTTGTAGCTCTCTCGGCTGGGAGGACACTTGAATGATTTCAGAGGACATTTTCTGCCGGCCATTTCTTTTCGTCAGATTGTCTCCTAGAGACATGAAAACCAGATGCAGAACTACCAGGCATACATTTGTTTGCCAGAAGAAGGCCTTATGATGTTTAATATTATTTTTCATTTGATTGCTTTCTCTTAAAATGTGTTGCTAGATTAAGGTAAGGCCTTGGCCCGGTCACTGCCCTGTGCAAGAATGTGAAGAAGCACATTAGTTTTTCTTTTGCCATGCCTTTTTTCCAGATTTTTCTTCCTTTTTGTTACATTGCAGTGCCTACTTTTCTTAAAATAGAACAAGGAGAAAGAGGAGAGAGAGAGAAAAAAAAAAAACGGGAGCATCTATTTACATTAGTATCCCTATTACACTTAAAAATAACTGAAAAAAAACATTGTAGCATGCAAAGAAAATCGTGCACTACTGAAATAGTACCATTGGGAAGAAAATTGTTTTACTTACAGTTCACTTTCTCTCTCCTCTTCTGCTGAGTATTTTTCCGAACATTGATGGCATGAAGTGGGGGATGTGCTTTGTAGTCCTCTACAGGTTTAACAAGGTCCAGGGGAGACCAATATTTTCAGATTTTCTTGTGTCATGTTTGACGGATATAGTTGTTGCTTTGTGGACCCACATTTGTCAATTTCCAAGTTACTGATTTTATTCTCCAAAAGTTAATAACATGAAGTAGGGCACATGCTTTAGAATCCAGTACAAGTTTAAACAAGGTTCAGGAAAGTCCAATATTTTTAGATTTTCTTGTTCTATTCCCGTTTATCTCTTTCTCCCAAACCCTGTCTCTGCTTCATTTCTGGTGTACCCTCAATTCTTCTAGTCAACTGCTGTGCTTTTTTTCCCCTCTCTCAAGTGTTTTGCATTGAAACACTGGAAAAGGTTTCACTGGCACAATCTCTCTCTGTTTTTTTTTATTTTTGCCAGAAGAACAAGAGGAGGAGTCTCAGTCTGTTTCGCAGCTCATATTTTGTTGGACAGGCTTTTGTATTTCTTCCTTGATATGTACTCAGTCAAGGGGTTAATTTGCTCCTCCAGGGAAGGGTGTTTTGGGGATGGATGGGTACAGCAGTTTGAATCTGATGCCTGCTCCTCAACATTCCCTGAATAGTGCTATAAATTTCATTACTGTTGAAGGTCTGGTTTGCTTTCTCATGGCCAGGTTTGGAGCTTATACACACTTTACCCTATCAGTTGGCAGCTCCTGCTGTGGAATACCAGTACATTTGCTTATGTGTGCCCAGTGTGTTCCTTTGTGAAGCTGTGGTGGTGCAGCGGTAGCATTGTCACCTCACAGCAAGAAGTACTCCCGTTCGATTCTCGGCTGGAGCGCCTTCTGTGTGGAGTCTGCATGTCCTCCCCGCGGTTGAGTGGCACTCGAAAGACATGCATGAATGGGTGTGTCTTCGTTTAAGGTTGGGCGTTGGGCTGGCAACTCGGCACCGTAAAAATCTACTACCAATCATTAGCAGACCGGAGTTCCGCTTTGGCGACCCCTAACCCGGAAAAGTCGAAAGAAGAAGAGTTAAATATATACAAGCTATCACATCACTTTTTTCACTGGAACATACTTAAAATTTCACAGCAAAAATGACATTATGCTACACAACCAATAATTGAGCTGTGAAGTTCAGAACACGTATGACATCTTTTTGTGGTTGTTACTTTAAACTGTAACAATAGATAGCAGCAGCATGTATCAGTGCTAATAGCACACAACCCTGCACAGCTTTGCTTAGTTGTTTAAATATTACATTCAGAACATATTTTACAGTTTTTAACACATACCTATTAATACACAAGGTCAGACACTATCATCCCTCAATATACATCTCTTTTAATACCACTCATAACATTTTCTATGAAATACAAGAGTATTGCACAGAGTGTATATAGCATTGTCAGTAATCTACGGCTATCAGATTCTTAAATGATTTGCATTTTGTTTTATTTTTAGTACTTGTTTGATAGCTTACCGATAGATCAGCCATCTTAGCAGTTCTCACAGTGTACCAGTACACTCATTGTCATAGCTTCCTGTGTCATACAGGCGCATATGACATTGAACTTCCTTTTGAATCAACTTAAACACTTTGAATAGCATCCATGGGACCGGACAACATCCCAGGCTGCGGTTTACACGAACTTCAGAACGAATTGGCTTCCCACCTAAGCACCATGTTCAATCCTAGTCTCACGTCAGGCTTTATGCCCATTAAATGCAACCGTTATCCCATTCCACAAAGGGGGAGTCACCACTGATCCTGGGGACTATCACCCTATTAGCCTGATGAGCCTGGTCTGCAAGGTCATGGAACGTATCATCATGAAACTCATAAACAAAGACATTGGTAAACTCCAAACAATGGACCCCACCCAGTTCGGGTTTGTGAAAGGCAGATCATGCCTTCTGAACCTGATCAACTTCTTTGAGGCAGTCACCAAAGCCGTAGATGAGGGTAAGGTGGTTCACACAGCCTATCTTGACCTCGCCAAGGCTTTTGACACCATCCCCCATTCTGGAATT
The DNA here is from genome assembly GCF_019279795.1 of Protopterus annectens. Taxonomy (NCBI): domain Eukaryota; kingdom Metazoa; phylum Chordata; order Ceratodontiformes; family Protopteridae; genus Protopterus; species Protopterus annectens. The sequence goes on from NC_056737.1 coordinate 1,913,686,568, forward strand.
ATAGCTAAACTCATGAAACTAGGTATAAATCCCTACATCACAAGATGGGTTGCCAACTGGCTCACTGACAGAACCCACACTGTAAAAGTTGCAGACTCCAAATCTGACTTCAAACCAGTGACAAGTGGAGTACCACAAGGTTCAGTCCTGGGACCTGTCCTGTTTGGTATTTACTTCTCTGAAGTACAGGCTAACACAGAAGGCCTCTGGCTAATGAAGTTCATAGATGACTGCAAACTAGGAGCCATAGTCGAGTCCCCAAATGATGTGGACATCCTCCAGAAGGGCCTCACTGAGACAGATGCCTGGTGTCAGAGGCATGGCCTCAAGCTCAATGCCAAAAAGTGCATTGTCATCCGCTTTGGTAAAAACTCTGTACCCATGAACTACCACATAAACTGCAATCTACTTAATGCTGAATGCGTGATAAGAGACCTTGGGACCCAGGTGGACAGTAGTCTCTCCTTTGATAATCACATTGCCACAGTAGTCAGGAAATCCTTCTATGTGGCACACCTCATCACAAAAGGGTTCTCATCCAGGAAAAAAGAGGTCATAGTTCCCCTCTACTCAGCACTCATTAGACCCATTATAGAGTGCAACACCTCTTTTGGAATGTACCTCACAAGACATCTGCAGCAACTAGAAAGGCCACAGAAGCACCTCACAAAGAGGATTACTGGCCTCAAACAGATGCCCTACACTGACCGTCTCAAAAAACTCCAGCTTTACTCCGTATCATATCGCCTACTCCGAGGAGATCTCTGCCTAACATATAAAGCTATGGTAAACCCAGAGCTGTTGGGCATGCTACACCTAAAGAAATCCCAATCCCTCCGAGCTACACGCTCTAGGGACCTAAACCTTGTCCCCACAATAAACAGGACATGCTGGAGGGATAGATTCCTGTCCCAGAGACTTCCTGTACTCTGGAACAAGCTACCCATCTATGTCAGGCAACGTTCCTCATTAGCACTCTTCAAGAAAAATCTTGATGAGTGGATGGGAAATAGGAAATATACCCCGGGATCACTTCTGTGGCTCTGTTCAACAGGGGCACAGGAAATTAACTTTCTTGGGTGGCGTAAGCCAGAGAACCTTGTTAGCTAGGCTTACTTAAGCCCTTGGGCCGATAGCCTAGTACCTACCTATGAACCTATGAAACATGGTTTCTAAATATTTTTCTTATGACCGTCCAATGCAATAGCTTGTTCAGTGGCCACCTGCAGTGATAGTGTAGCACTTAGTTACACATACATCTTATCAAGCTCCTTGAGATGTATGCCAGTCATTTATTTTCTGTCAAAGTGCTGTACATTGCCAGAACTGTGTCAAAATACAATACAGCTAAGCTCCCAGGCTCTCACTTCAACCAGTTGTATGTGTCAGAGCCACAGACACTCAACTCTGAAACTAGAATTTCCCAGTACACTTCAAATGGCTACTACATATAACTCTACCTTTTCTGAGAATTAGACATTTTTCCACCCTACACAGTTTATCTTCAAGTGCTAAGTCATTAGGACTTCTAGGAACCATATAAGTATACCTTTCACCACCAAGTCCATCTTGAACATCCTTTCAGTTCACACTACATCAGAATAACACGGGGTGTATAGTAAAGCATTTTACAAGTCTGCACATCTTCCTCTTTTCACAGTTCTTTTTGCCGCCATCTGGCACCATGGAATTCTGATTATCAAGGGAAGAATTCAGCATGAAGCAGTCTAATAATTAATTTATGTCATATTCCACTGACATGGAACAAGCTGGTGGCAAAAAGTTATGGGGGTAGTTGTCCATGTCAGGGTAATCTACTGCTAAGTAAAATAAGCCAACCTCTCAAACACTGTGCTGTGTCTGTTTTTTTATAAACTCTGGCAAGAAAAGGACACCACCCTCTGTTAATGACATCACCATTCAGATGAGGTAACAGCCATGCCTTGAAAAGGAAGACAAACTGTAGAGGGATTGGGAAACTCACAAGGCTGTAGTAGAGGGTGGTATCATGTCAAAACAAGGAGTAAATATGGATTGCCAAATATCATAGAGCCAATCATGATGTATGTAAAATGTTGGAATGCCCAACAGAGAATACAGATCAGTAAAGAAAGCAGGGGGAGAATGCAGAAAATATAAAAAACTGTCCACAATGAATGAATGTATATGGAGTCTTAAAAAGGGTAATGTAAAATGAGGATGTCCAGGGTGGGACTTCCTGTCTAGTAAATACAAAGGTGAGACATTCATACTAAAAATTAGTGGATGGGATTTCAAGGCTGAAAGACATTGATTTACAGTTCAAAAAAACACAAAATTCCATTTTCTTGTGTTAAATTGTGACAATTACACCTATGATTTTTAAATGGAATTTTTGGTCTTTGCTTTGATTTCATTACAATGTTCTTGTGTAACTAAACATAAGCAACATTAAAGCAGATTCTTTGTACAGAACACTCCATAAAGTAAGCTTATTATAAGTAATAAATATGAAAAGAAATATGGGTTGGCATGAATGAGTGATTCAGCCAAATTCCATGTTTTCCCAATGCCCAGTCTAAATTTGGGATTTACTGGTATTTTTCTGGAAAAGTGGAAAAATCAGGATCCTTGCCAGAAGACATTACTAGATTGTCTTGATGGGGAGGCGACTTCTAGAAAACAATTGCACTTGGGCAAGATTTCTGGGAAAAGGTTGTGTGTCAGTTTTATCCATCAAACTTTCTGATACTTTTGTGTACACATTTCAAGCCTGTTACTTAAGATTCCCAAACATCTCAATGTGCTGGTAGTCAGGTTATGGGTATGCCTACAATCTGAAATAAATTATTATGTTTAACTGGTATAATTTTGTTGTGATGATAAAATCTTTCTTAACACTGTTTTTCTTTCTTTTGTATATCTGCGCTTTTTTTCCTGTATTCTTTTTTTCTTACTATAAAAAAAGTATTTTGGTGGTCCAGTTCATTTAACTGTGAAAATTAATAAATAAACACAAGCGGTTTTAGCAGATGGTGAGAAGTCTAAAGAGGAAAGGATAGATTATAGCTTTGTCTTAACTAACTCAGAAGGGACAAGAGGAGAAGAAGTGAGGAAGCTACATTGCAGCAGTGGCCATGTCATGGTAATGCCCACTATTCCTGCAGTACGGTATGAATAGCAGAAAGGGCAGATGTCTGCAGCTACATGGACTCAAGGTATAATATTTGGTCTGTTGGAAAAATATGCATTCACAACGAATTGTGCAGGGAGTATAAGTGACGAAGGGATGGAGAGGTGCGTAAAGGAAGGAATAAAGAGAGGAATGAAATCCTGAATCAGGCAAGGAACATAGACAGAAAGTAAAGAAGCCGTCTAGATGAAAGTGATGAGTACTAAAAAAATGGAAATGAAAAATCAAACAGAAGGCCCATATGGGAATATGAAAACAGTGTGTTTTTGTAAGGAACGCGTATTCAGAGCTCAGCAAAAAAGCTGTAAAGTATCCATCAGGCCAAAGATGGCTGTATCAGTGCAATGGATACATTTTGGAGTTATCTCAGCAAAGTGTTGGATGTGGCCAGGTATTAAGGATAGTGGACAAAAAAGGAATGATCTGTACATTACCCCTACATGCATTGTTAAGTTATCTTTCAGCTAAAGCCTTTCTGCTTACAGAGCACCTGCCTTACAGATTAACTCCTTATGTTCTCCTATCTGTCCCCTAGATGATTAATACATTACCAACCTGAGTGACTATTATTTAGCCTTGTTTTCTAATGGCCTGTTTCCAGATTTTCAACAGGCTTATTTTACTCCAATTTAGGTGCTTGGTTTGATTTTGTTCCCTATGAGACGTTTACAATGACCACCTATTCTACAACACACGAAAACAACCCAGTCCTTAACCACCCTACCAACTGGCCATCTTTACTTATTTAATTTTCTTAATACTTGTTTTATAGATGTTTCCTTCAGCTACTTCCTTCAGCTAAGCTTTACGATGGAGCACCATTAAAACCAATCAAGTGGCCACAGCTCCTGATCCACACTTTCCATGCTCCAGGATGACTGATTCCTGGCCATCTGCCGTGTCCTAATTAGGGTTACTTTTGTTAAATGAACAACCCTTTTCTTTTTTCTTTCTACAGTCTTTTTACACTGAATTTATTTGCTGCCACACATGGCTTGGACAGATGATACCAATTTTTCAAGAACATTGCACCTCTTTTTTGACTTTGACTGGCTTAGGTTGACAAAATTCAGTTTCTGCTTAGGGAAGAAAGGGAGAGGAAGAGGAGGTCCTGAACAAGGAAGTGTGCAGCTCTGAGCAGATTAAGTTTTTTGCCTTCCTGCTTTTTTTGCTCCTCGTGTACAGTAGCCATCACATGGTTCAGAAATGAGACAGCCTCAAGATCACATGGGAGGGTGGCCTAATGGTTAAGGTGGTTGCCTTATAAACACAAGGTGCAGGGTTTGAGTCTCACGAGAGATAATTGGCTAGGCTTAAAATGGCTTGCAAGGGCAGTTAGCTTATTACTAATCTATGAACCTATGAACAAGAGCAGCCAACGTGCAACTCAGGTAGACCTCCTCCTAGTAAGGAAAAGGCACTGGGGCAGAATCCATGATTGCAAAGTCATCCCCAGTGAAACAGGCGGCCCACAGCATAAACCACTAGTTGTCACAATCAGCTGCAAGCAGTGGTCAGAGAAGGCTCTAAGGTCAACAGAGACCAGGCTGAAGATCTGTAAGTTGACTGGAGAGAAAGTACAGCAGTTCAAGGAATTATTCAGGGCTCAAGCACCCCAAGAAGAGGAGGAAATAGGTGGAGTTGAGGAAGAATGGCAGCGCCTAAAAACAGCATGTGTTAGAACTACAGAAAAGATATGTGGCTGAGCCAGATGTGGAAATAAGGTGCATAAGGAAAGCTGGTGGTGGAATGCAAAAGTCCAGGAAGTCATCAAAAGAAAGGGTAAACCACACCTTACTGATAAATAAAATATGTAACATCCAAGAATACAAAAAGAATTCAAGAAAATGTGGGTACAAACAAAAACAAAAGGAGTGCAGGAAGAAGTGGGAGATAGAAATGTCTGACCAGGCTAGGAAGGACTACTGGTTGGCTAACAAAGAAGCTAAGAAAGAGGTTGCAATAGCAAAGAATAGAGCATCAGAGGCACTGTACCAGCTTCTGGAAAGTGACTCAGTAAGGGTTGCAAGGCAAAGACAGAAAGATAAAGAAGATAGTCAGACACCCTTCATAAGGGATGCCAGCAACAACTTGCTCACTTATCCAGAGGACATCAAAGGCAGATGAAAGGAGTATTTCCAGCAGTTTCTGAATGAAGAAAACTCCACAGAAGCTGTACTGCCCCAGAAACAGCTTACGATGAGAAAAGAAGAGGAGCCCACCCTAGAAGAAATAAGAACAGCACTAAGGAAGATGAAGGCAGGGAAAGCAGTAGTCTCAAATGAGATCACAGCAGATATGATAAAGATGCTGGACTAGATAGGGGAAAAATGGCTCCTGAGGGTAGTAATAGCTGTGTGGAGAGAAAGGTGCATCCCGGATGACTGGAGAATAAGCATACTCATGGTAGTGTACAAGAACAAAGGGGTCATCCACAACTGTGGACAGTACAGTGATATCAAACTCTTATCACATTGCATGAAAGTTCTGGAGAGGGTGTTTGATAAATGGATATGCAGAGTAGTAGAATGTAAGATGGGAGATGAGCAGTTTGGATTCAGATCAGGATGCAGCATGACTGACCCGATGTTTGCATTGACAGTGATTCTTGAAACGAAGCTAGAGATGAGGAGAGAGTCCAACTGGGCATTCCTAGACTTGGAGAAAGATATGACAAGGTCCCAAGAAAGCTGATCTGGGCAGCACTGCAGTGATTTGAAGTCCCAGAAACATTGGTAGAATTAGTGCAAGCTATATACAAGGACCCAATGACTCAAGTATGAACAGTGTTCAGCCTCACAGAGGTGTTCCCAGTGGGAATGGGTGTACATCAGGGTTCAGCTCTGAGCCCACTGCTATTCATACTGGTGATGGACTACATTAGCAAACAGGTTAGAGGGGACAGATCAACAAAGCTGCTGTATGCAGATGATGTGGCAATACAGGCAGACTCTGAGCTTGAACTTCAGCAAAGGATAGGAGAATGGAATGCAAATCTGAAGGTACATGGGATGAAACTAAGCATAGATAAGATGGTGATAATGGCAGCAATTGGGGAAATCAGAAGAAGCTGAGGATAGAGGTAGAAGGGAAGATAGTGGAGCAGTTAAACAGCTTCATGTATCTGGGAGGGGTACTTAAGGAGAAGGGTAGTCTGAATGAAGAGGTCAAAGCTAGAATCAGAGGAGCTGCAGCCAACTGGCATAGAGTATCAGTTGTAGTCTATGAAAGAAGAATGCCAAAGAAGCTAAAAAGTAAGGTGTACAAGATAGTGGTGCAACCAGTACTACTGTAGGGTACAGAAACCTGGGCAGTAAAGGCAGAACAGTTGAAGAAGCTAGAGGTGATGGAAATGAAGTGCCTGAGAAAGGTGGTAGGATGCACACTGTGGGACAGATGAAGAAATGAGGACATAAGAGCAGAAGTAGCTCCAACTGCAGAAAAGATCAAAGAGAACAGATTACGGTGGTTTGGGCAGTGGCGGCTCGTGCCATCGGACTGTAGGACTGCAGCCCTCCCAGCAAAAAGATTCAAGTTTGGACATTTACAAAAAATAAAACAAGTATTAAATATTTTGTTGTGCTAGCTAACTAATGTGCTCTAAGGCAAAGCGAGTCCGACCGACTCACAAAGTCCCAGAACTCGAACTGCGCATGCTCAGTCGAGTTCCATTTTTGTTTTTTTTTTATTATTTATATATTTTATTTAGCGAAAGATTATTTCTATAACTCTAGACTGCTTTACCAGCAGTCCAGATATGAGAGAAGGCATCAGTGTGATGCCCAGACGTCTATGCGGTTTTTAACCGCACAGTAAGTAGAAGGGGGTTTGGACTGCCACGTCCGCAGTCACGTACGTGACGTTGACAGCTGGATTGCTACTGATTGGTTCTCACTCTCTTCTCAAAAAAGAGAGTGAGAAACAATCAATAGTAGCCTATAGCAAAGTACTTACTTGGATTCCCTTGTGCTACTGCTACTACAGACTATTCATTGGTAAAAGACAGTTATTTGAAGACAAGTTCCTTATTTTTCCATTTGGTTTTATTTCATTTGGGTGAAGTTTCCGTTTGGTTTTAACTTTTATTTAAGTTCCTTATCTTTGTTTTTTTCGGCTTGCCCTTTGCCTTGCTGCCTTGTGCTTACGAGCAGCTGCAGACTAGTGCAGAGACTGCAGTCATCGAATCAGTCACAGAGGGGAAGAAAGAAGATGGACAGTCACAGTCACTTATGATGTTAGCACATTTAGAGAGAGACTTTGTGAAGATGAAACTTAAACGAGTTTCTTTCATCCACTTGAAGGTGCAGTCAGTTTAAAGTTTATGAAACACAGGTGAAAATTAATTTATATTTTTTAAATACATTTTTTACTTAAAAAGAATTCTACAAGAAAATCAAATATTTGCCTTTGCTGTCATTTTGACAAATATAGCATGTTCTTATATTTGTTAAAGAAAATTAATACAGTAAATTGCAGAAATAAAATGTTATCTTCCATGAAACATGAACATTGTAGCTCAGATGCATAAAGTTGTGATAAGAAGGTCACGGACAGCAATATGTACAAACAGTGCTTTTACTGGGGCAAGCTATCAACCACATGGGGTCACATGCACAACTACTTCATATAACTACTTTTGAGGGCAACATCACAGAGATAATAGGCAGCTACTTTGGTTATGCTTTAAAGGGTCAACTTTTTGCCTTTTCTTCATCATTCAGCAAATTCTGAGAAAATAAATTGCCTCCTGAGCCTGATAACAATCAGAGTCTCTTTCAATCAGCTGGTCCCATTTTCTCCCCAAATACTAGGCAAAGGCTGACTTACAGGAACCATCATATAGGCTGCCATCCCTGCTTATAGGCATATAGGCAGCCATCCCTGCTTGTTTGATTTTTCTGTTTTGTAGACGAACACCACTGCAAATGCCCAGTAATATAATAAGGCTTACGACGGGCCTCAGTAAGGGCATGTCACTCATTTCTATGAGTGCTATACTTCTCAGGACAGACCAGTCCCCTTGAAGTTAGTAATGTTATGGGGTATCTGGTCTCCACCTCAGATTTAACCATGGGAACATGTGCGTTTGAGCATGTACTCCCACACCATCCACCCTGAGGAGAGATGAGCTGGCAAAGTCACATCAGTGCATTCAATACTTGTAATCTCACATATGGTTTGCCACTTTTGAGGAGACTGCTTTTACAACCAAGGATTTACTGTGTAGCCACTATGGGACCAATGAGACTGGAACTAATTCAGGTAGGATGTGTGTGTAATGCCTCAACTGCTATATACTGGTGGCAAGAGAGAACACATGGTGGTGCGTAGAGAATACCTCAGGCTTGAACCCTGTACCTTAGATGCAGGTGGCAAGGGCCCAAATTCCCTACCCACCACCATTTGTAAACAATTTGCAGATTTTTGCCTCATATTTGCTCTGTTCCTCATAAAATCTGTGGTTTCTGTATGTTTGTTTTTCCTTGTATAGTCAATAGTGCAGTGGTGCACTGGTGGGATTGTTGCCTGACAGCTACAGGTTCTCTGGTTTGATTCTTGGCTGGGGTGCCTTCTGTGTGGAGTCTGCATATCCTCCTATCTTACAAAGATGTGTCTGGAGTGTTTCTCCCTGGGCATCTGCTGAAAATTGGCTTTTGTTCCAAGTCAGACTTTCCTGATTAAGAAATGTTAAATAAATAAAAAAAAACAGGCATTTGAATTTCAGACTTCATATTCTTCAGAAAGTACATGGTAACACAAAACCTTTTTTTCTAACAATTTTCTAAGTTTATAAGATGGATATTTGAAATTTCTCCCTATTTAAGGGACTGTATTCCCCCATTATTGGCTTCATCCAGGTTTTTTGTGCTAAGGTTGAGAGCTATGGTGAGAACTGAATTCGCTGAATATGTTTGGGGGTTGTATTCCCCCATTATTGACTTTGTTCAGGTGTTTTGTGCTAAGACGTTGACAGCTATGGTGAGAACTGAATTCACTAAATGGTAGCCATTTAAGTTTCAGTCTTCCTTGCTTTCACAAAACAGCTGATTTGGCATAGTGGTATGTTGCTCTGACTGTTTTGCACAGGGTCCTGGTTTTAAGACTTGGCAGTGAAACGCATGGTGGTAACACAGCATTTTATTCTAGCAACTTTCCAACATTATACAAGCTATGTTTAAAATGTGTCCCTGGTTTTTGGGCTTTTGTCCCCCCCAATAAATTTTGGATTTTTCCAGATTTCTTGTGCTGCAAAGTTCAGAGATACAGCTGGGTGTTGAATAGATTTTACAAGGAGCTGAGAGCTGCCGGGGAACAAATGTTTAGTGCTGCTTATGCTGAGTCTGCTTCCATTGTTAATAGCACAACAGGTAGGGTACTTGCTTTTGATGCAGAAGGCTTGGGTTCTATTCCCACAGTAGGTAGATGCATTGCTGATACTGTACGGTGTTGTAAAGGGGGTTGAATGCTGCAGTCCTTTTTGGCGAAGATACCTAGTAACTATGAACCTGTTATCAGTTTGCCATCCATTCCCTATTGCGATATTACTAGCTTATCATTTTTAATGCAACATAGGCAATTTAATCCTCAAGGGTAACAGGCACATTATTTGTAGATGAAACAATGACATATAAAGTTGTTTGCTCGCAGCAACCTCTTCATTAGTTACAGATTTCTTTAATGTGGAATTATTTAGATGACTTTTCTTTCTCCAGAGATTGTGCATATTTACTGATACTGGTGGACTGTAGAAGTCTGAGTAGACTTTTATGATAGAAATTTTCTGAATTGGGCAGTTTTGTCATTATTGGTGCATGCATTGTGTTTCATTGTTTATTGGAAAAATGTTCAAAACAATAAATTTAAAATGCCCTCTAACAACTGTACTGTATTGTACAAGGAATATAATTTAATACAGTCAGGAAGGTGTATCAAAGAACACATGTATGTTTTCTGTGCAAGGGGCCTATGATCTGAAAAAAGGCCAAAGTTAATCTTTATCTGCCACTGGCCAGATGTATTTTCTTTGAATGTGGGTTTCAATGCTGTTTCAATGAATGTGAGTTTCAAGGGCAGAGAAGTTTTAATGCTAAGTCTGCTTTCATTGTGAGACTGCGTTGCTTTGTTTAGCAGATGTCTTAGTGTTTGTGCTGTAAAATGCAAAATAAAACTTTCAAATGAAGTCCGTATCACCGTAGAAGTAAAGCAGTATGCACATTACTGTTTATGGTAAATGGGGTGAAATAGCCAAGTAATGGTTCATTGGAATGGCTGCAGGGGGGAGGCTCCATTCGACCATGATTTTGTGAGGGGGAAGGGTGGCAAACTCAGACAGCCCCGGCTGAACTACACCTCTCAACTGTCCAGATTTTCACAGAATTAATAGATTTTTGCTTCTTATTTTTGTTTTGTTCCTCATAACATTTGTGGTTTTCTGGCAAATCATTTAGGAATTAAGTCACTAGATGACAAACACTGAGTTTCAGACTTCATAACCTTCAGAAAAATGCATGCTAAAGCAAGACCTGTTATTCTATCAACTGTCTCAGTTTATACAAGAGCAATTTTTAGTACTGTTTATATGTTTCCCCCATATATTTGGCCTTGTCCAGATTTCCTGCATTAACAGGTTGAGAGGTACGTGCAAATAAATTGCTTTATAGAATTAGGCATATCCAAACCTCTCAACTGTCCCCGATTTTGGCTCAAAATGTTGCTCTTCCCCTAATAATCCCTCTGCAAAATGGCAATTTTGGAAGAAAACGTGGAGGGTTTACAATTAATAAATAACTGTAATAATCAGAGTTATAGATTACTTTTATTTCAGAAATGCATGTAGATTCTTTTATTTTGTCAGCTGCTCAAGTTAGCAGTACTAATATTAAAAAGTGCCCCCAGCTGTATTGTGTGGCTATTTTATATTTTTGCATCACATTTTTGGTCCATTTTTCATAAAATTGTATTTTTTTGGCAAATTAGTGGCAAATTATTAAAGACTGAAGTTAGAAAATAATGACAGACATTTGAGTTTCAGATTTCATACCCTTTAGAAAATTCATACTAATGCAAGACCTACTATTCTATTATCTTTCTAAGTTTATAATAGCAATATTTAAAAATTGTCCTTATTTTTGGACCTTTGTCCCACTTCTATGTATGGCTTTGTCCAGATTTCTTTCTCTGAGTTTGAGAGGTATGACAAATGTGTTAGGGCCATCACAGTCAGACAGAGACATATCAAATTGTGACATACTTATTTCACCCCATTCCCCCATGTAGTGACTCTGGATGTGTCCAAGCAAGGCACGGAGCAGTTATGCAGTGTAAATGTGCAGAGTATCCCCCCATCCAAGGTAGACACAAGTACTACAGTGGCTTTTCATCTGTCCTTGATTTTGCAGAATGTCCTGGTTTCTGTCATATTTTTATACTGTTTATTTATGCTTATTATTATTCAGAAAGTGCCTGTTGCTCTGTGGTAGTAAGTAGCAATGCTTTAATGACCATCAGGTACATTTGTCTGAGATTGTAAGATGCAAGTAAGCTTTAATAAGCATACTGTTAAAGAATTGCCAGCATTGAAAGCCTTTCTGTTGTTGCCATGCAGAGAATACTTACATAACTAGATAACATATAAGGCTTGGGTATTGAAATGCATGTGACGGTATTTGTAATAAAGGACAGGATTGCATTGTTTTAAGAAGCTCACTACATTTGTTGGAGACTTGCAGTCATCTTTTCAGGCTTTACCTGTAAACTAAACAGAATGCCAATATATCATGTGTGGTCCATAACCTGTGCAGTAATCCTTTAAGCAATGTATCTTGAGCTTGTTTCTTGTTTGCTTTTCATTTTTTACTTTGATCATGTTTTCCCCATGAAAGAAGTAGGTAGTTGTTGTCAGGCAGCAAGTCTTTTTTGGATAAGAAACAGTTTTACAAGTGGGAGGTATCACAGAGATTGCTACTTTCCGCCTGTTACTTGGTACTTTAATAAAGCTGAATATAAATTATAATTAGAACTGCAGTGCAAGGAGAAGTGGTTTGAGTTGAGTGCTGCTTGTTTTTCTTATACTTGATTTTGACTGGCATTCCAGTAATGTATTTAAAAAGTAATTTATTTTTTCATGCCTCACAACCTTTTTGTTTCCATCTAGATATTAAGTAAGCTGTCATGCAGCCAATGCATTGAAATATTTTTTTTCTTCTACACTTCATTTTGTCTTGATTGGGCTCTCATAATGACGGTTTGGCACCCAGGGCAGCGTATTTAATTAAAGTTACAGTTTTTTGTGGTTTTGAGCATAGCTCCTCCCCTTTCTAGTTGGCCACACCCCTTCCCATTGACTCAACCCATTCAGCTGTCTCCTGCAGCCCTCCTTTGATTCGAAGTGACCAGCCACCACTAGGTTTGGGCACATGTGTAGAAAAGCAGAAGACAATCTGGTGAGGAAGATTTGGAACAGATGGAAAGAAGGTAAGAGGAAGTGAGGACATCCGGCAAAGAGGTGGAAGGATTGTGTGAAAGAAGATCTGAGACAGTCAGGCATGAGTGTTGAACAAGGCAGGAGTGTGGCACTGAATCGAGAGAGTTGGCTACAGTTAACACAGTACCCTGACCCCATGTAGAAAAATGGGAAAAAAGGGGGCTGATGATGATGATGATGATGATGATGTACAGTTACCATCAAGCCATTATCCAGAGTTGCCTATCTATTTTCTTAGTCCACCACCTCTGTCTGACACCTGATCACATCTCCATATGGCTGAGACCTCCACTCTCTCGAGGAAGTTTGTCTAGTGAGAATGCATGTTTATTTTTGGATAAGTGATGGGGCAAAAACCACCTATGGACTGCCATCAGCCATGCAACCATTAAGAGTGTTTTCATCTCTGCTATTACATTACCTGGATCCTCACTTTCTTTCTGGTCCCCTGCTACACTGGGTACCCTCTGTCCAATGGCTTGAGGGTCTGGTTTCAACCCCAAACAGAGCCACCTATATTTAAAAAAGGACTGCTTTTGTATCCAGGCTGGGGAACCTCAAAGTAGCTATCAGGCTGCCAAAAGCCACCCTTTCTCCTGCCATCAGACTGATTAGAGTAGGGGGGTTATTAAGCATAAGCCCCATCTCCTGGTGAGTGACATAAGCATTTGCCTTACCTCAAGAGCCTACAGTGCCATTTCCTGTGGCCCACAAAGTTTCCATAAATGGCTTGGTAACACCTAGCCTATTCTCCAGTTTAAAAGTGCTGGGAATCAACACATACACCTCCAATACATATCAATTGTGTAGCAGACAAGACCACCTCCCCCTCCCATGGATGGGCAAGCTGACTTTGGCCGTTTATCTAGTTTCAAGTTAAGAAATGTTTTGAGGTATGTTTATACATTAAAGCATTAGATTTACTATCTAAAATTATTATTTTTTATTTCTGTGTGATTGTTTCTTCTAGAAGCACATTTATAAAACAGGCTTTACTGATCGTAGGACTCTTATGGTGCTATTTGAGAAATAAATTACAAAGCAGAATGATAAAGTCATTTTTAAAGTATGTGTTGGTTTCTTTTCAGAAGATGAAAATAATCTGTGCCTTTTTGATGTATAAGACAAGACATGAATACAATAGTTTGCATAAAACTGAGATTGTAGTTATGAGTACTCTTTATCAAGATGGTTTGATAGTCTTAAGTCGTAATCTGTAGGTTGCTTTAGGTTAAATACAACAAAGGTCACTGTTGCAGTATCAGTGTCTGTTGGAAATAGGATTTGTAAATATTTTTTTTATTTTACTTCCATTTGTTAACCAGGATAGTTCAACTGGGCAAAGCCCCTTTTCAGCAGAGAGCCAGGGAGAAAAGCACCATGTTTACTTAATAAAGCATAACATATTAGAAACATAGCATGCGATTACAATTTGTAAACTACCCAAAGTGGGTTTGAGAAATACAAAAAGTTTCCAAAAACATGGATGTACACGAACAAAGGAAAATAATCAAATAACATACATATGATATATAGGGGACAGAAATTCACTTTAGTTATGTAGAAGTAGAAATTAAAATCGTTATAATAATATACAATTAGAATGATGAGGATGTAGGATTATCCAGGTACAGAACAGAACAGAAGCATAGCCAGGACAGGTATTGATTGAGTCTGGCTTTTTTCTAGTTGTCATAATTCAGTCAGTATATTTCCAAGGTTTAGTGACATAATTTGAATAAAGTGAGTCACCAGCTACAATTTTAGATTTACTAGAAATCAGAAGAATAGTTGAAGAGACAGCAGTATTTATTCCAAGGCAGAAGGGAAGATTTGTCTCTATTGCTGCCTGAGGTTGAGCAAAATAATGCTGAACGAAGGTGAGAAAATCAATGATATCCTTGCAAAATTAAGAGCAGCTGATTAAAATGTTATTTGGAAGATTAGTCAGGTCCACAGCTTATGAATGTCCCTAAAACTTTTCAGTCCACGTTCCACAAAGTACTATTCAGAAAGCTCTACAGCTCTGTGACATACAAAAATGGTGCCCTGAATGTAATCCATTTGACCCAAATTTGATTAGCAGCTTGGGGGCTGAAGGAGTCACTCAAGCAGGAATGAACAGCTTATGTCAGCTCACCAAGAATTTTTGATGGCAGCTGGGGCATGCCCTAGTGCAAGCTGGGATGTGTTTTCCTAGTAGCTGGCAGGCTGCAATTATGATGATAACTGGGAGCCATGAATGTGTTTGCATCGGGGGAGATGATGCCCGTGGTATCATGTTCTATCCACCCAGTTAGAGCCTCACCATCCCTGTGTTTCTAAATCACCAACCCATGCTGCATTTATAATTCCTGCCTTTCCTGGTTGCCATCTGTCTTAAAGGGATGATGACAGTTTTAAGGTAGGGAGACTGTCAGGTCATTCTCTCCCTGAAAAGGGAAGGAATACCTGCACGGTTACAGCAGGATTCATCTAGATCATTGCCTAAACAGATAAAGGGGGAGTTTAGCACCCTTAGAAGCAGTAGATCACATGGTCATTCTCTTCTTGTAGATGGACAACCCATTTGTAGGGTTATAGCAGGATTCAACTTGACCTTTCCATGGATAATAAAGTTTATCGAGGAATAGATGAGTTAATAACGGGTATGGGAGGTCATTGATGCAGAGAGTTCATGTGGCCAAAAAAACAAAGATAGTTTTATTTAAGGGAAATGAAGTTATGAGTAGATGAGGTGGGCATGTGTTTTAATGTTTTGCAGAAAACAAAGAAAAAGGTTGACCCTGGCCTGGATAACCCAGATTTTAATTTTATGTAAATCTAAAACTGTAGCAATTACATATTTACTTCTGACCTGAATGAGAAGTATGAGGAATGATGTTGGGATATATCCACATGCATTCAAAAAGGTCGTTTAATTTTACAGCAAATATCTTTTAAATATTAATAAACTTTACTAAGAGAAAACAACAATCCATTCACTTTCCAAATGTGTAAATCCCACCTGACTATCCTAACAACCTGCTCTCAGTGTAGCATTGCCTAGCTACTGATCACAATCAGTAGTATCTGTATTGTTGTCACCAATATCACATACTTAGACCTGAGTTACTCATGTAACCCATTTTCGTTCAGCAGTGATGCTTAATCTAATCTCTCATATTATGAAACTCTTCCTATCAGATAAGAAAACATTGCAATTTTCAGTCTTGTGAATTCTGTATTACTTCAGCCAAGGTTGTTATTGGTGTAGACATTTCACTAACTAGCATTCTTACTTACAGGTTATACACCTTATATATGGGCAGTGCTCTACATTGTCTCTACCACTATGTGGAATACCAGTTTATTCTAAGTTTAATTAATGTTTCAAACTTTATCAGCCTTACTGACAACACACTGAATATTCACTTTTATTTCACTTTGTTTATTCCACATCCATCATATCTATTTTAATTGTCTTTATTCATGTTTCAGTGGTCACAGAAGGCTGTAACATCTACAGAGACTAGGCTGAAAACTTGGAAATTGACTAGAGTGAAAGGATAGATGTTCAAGGAAACACTCCTGCCACCAGCACCTCAGTAAGATGAGGAAATAGGTGGAGCTGAAGAAGAAGAACAGCAGCAGCATCTTAAACCAGCATATGTGAAGACTACAGGAAAGATATGTGGTCAGACGAGGTATGGAAATATGGTACATAAAAAGGCTAGTGGTGGAATGCCGAAGTCTTGGAAGGTATCACAATAAATGAGTGCAGAATGAAGTGGACAATAGAAAAGACAGATCAGGATAAGAGGGAATAATGACTGGTTATCAAAGAGGACAAAACAGCAGTCACAATGGCAAAGAACATGGCATCAGAGAAACTCTATACCAGCTTCTGGAAAGTGACTCACTAGATGGCACAAAGAAGCTCTATCAAGTTGTAAGGAAGAAACATAAAGACAAAGAGGATAATCAGCAGACTTTATTCGTACCAGATTTAATTATTTATTTATTTATTTCAACTCGTTCACCGAAATGGAGCACTGATCACAAATGACCAATTTCAGTTTCAGCCCAGGAAAGCATTAAAGTTTAACAAGTACAGATAGATATGTATTCCAAGACATAAGTACATATAATTAACAATTGCCAGCAACAATATGCTCACCAGTCCAGAGGACATCAAGGACCATCCTGTTTTTTTTTTTTTTTTTAACATTTCTATGTTTCTATTTTCCTATGGTTTAAACTGAAAGCTAACAGGCATGATACTTGGTAAAATTGTAACATTTTCTATTGCAGATATATGGAAAATAGGATTGCAATTCGAATTTGGAGAAAAGACAGCATTATGAAGACTGGGATATAGCAGAGAGTGACATGCGAGGAAACATAACATGGAAACCAGACTTTTTGCTCATCATAAAACATCACAATATGCACACACATACACACACACACACACACACACACATATATATATATATATATATATATATATATATATATATATATGGATCTAGGACAGTTGATCAAAAGACCAACTGTCTGAATCCAACCCTACCGAACACTGTTTACCGAAACTGCTTTAACCAAAAAAACAGTTTTGGTAAACGGAAGGTAAAACACACACACACACATACATAAAAACAAAAAAAAACCACACACACAATGTTTACACAGGGGGGCTTTGACCCCCCTACTTTTATATTCTCACTCCGAGATCACACTACAGTGGGGAAAAGGGAATATTCCCTTATTCCCACTGTAGTCCGATCTCGCCCACTAACACTTCCTCCCGATTCCCTGTACTTTTACGAAAGTTTCGCAAAAGCACTTTTTTCATTAAAAAGTGCTTTCGCGAAACTGTGACAGCCCATTTCACTTTCGGTGAAACAGTCTTTCGGTAGACTGTCCTAGACCTATATAAATATATATATATATATATATATATATATATATATATATATATATATATATATATATACGTATATATATTCTGAAAGGAAGGAAACCTCTTTCTGAATTGACTTTGTTCACTGTACTGAAGATACTGAAACGTATTGCATATAACTTCAAATATTTGATGTGAAACATTTAATTTGAATGAATTAAATAATACAGCAGGTACTAATTTAGCGCCGAATGCAACACAAGTACATGTCTTACATGGTACATCTAACATTAGAATAGAGAGCAATGGCTCAGACATGGCATCGGCTGTTGAATCTAATGCTGTAGTTAGAAAGAAAGTTTTTTCAAACTATCGAGGCAGCCTTGCTGGCTCTAACATGTCTCCTTCTGAAGGCACAAGTGTTCCTACTAACCATGTCTTTGACTCCAGACACCCTTTCCCCATCAGATCGTTTTCGGGGGAAGGGAGGAACCGATCAGTGAGCAGAGGGTGGCAGAAGAGGAAACTCTCTCCGGACCGCCCTCAGAATCTGAGTATCAAGAAAATGTGGGGGATCAGGAAGACGGATTAGTGTTTAACTTGTCGTCAGTAATGTTGTCACAGGATGAGCTAGACGTCCTCTCGAGAGGGTTGTCGTTCATCCCTACACGTCATAGTGACATAAGTGAAACATTGAGAGATTTTAAGTTATTTGTTCGGAGCCTAACATTGAAGTTGGAATTTAAAGGCTATAATTATGATCACAGCATCAAAAAACCCAGCACATATGTACCCGCTGTCCCACCTCTGATAGCAGCCTATAGCAAATTAGTTGAAGACGACCTTTATAAATTAGGAACAACTAGCTGTGGATATAATAAAGATGCTAGGGGTGTGAGATACAACTTGAATTATAAACAAAGGAGAGCTCTTGAGACACTAAGACATAACCCTAATATTATAATACGACCAGCTGACAAAGGGGGAGGCATGGTTGTGTTTGATGTAGAGAGATATTATCGGGATATGTTTACAATGTTAAGTGATTGCAACTTTTACAACCCTGTTACTCTCGAACAAGCTATTGGTATTAGTGGTAGAGTTCATGATATGATACTTGATCTCCTTAAAAGTGAGGTGATTGATTTTGAATTGTTTAGATTCTTAGAAGTCTTGCATCCCTATATTCCCATCATTCAGGGGCTTCCGAAGATCCACAAAGATCTGGTACATCCCCCCCTGAGGCCCATTGTGGCAGGCAGGGGGTGGTCCACGGAACCACTCTCCATCTATTCGGAACATAAGTTAAGACCCATAGTTAATAATAATGTCTTTATTTTGCGTGACACCAAACAATTCCTTTTGGATTTATATGAATTTTTAGGGTCTAACGTTACAGTGACTGATTATATTTTTGTCACGATGGATGTACAATCATTATTCACGGTGATACCCAATGCATTGGGTATAGAGATGGTCGACAGCTACCTCAGGAGGGCCTCTGATTTGAGTGACCGTGAAGTAGATTTACTTATGACATTTTTAGAGGCTACACTTGAATCCAATGTTTTTTGTTTCATGGATCATTTGTTTTTGCAGAGGGATGGCGTGGCTATGGGCACTTCGTGTGCCAATAGCTACGCCAACCTAGTAATGGCGGAGTGGGAATTTAGATTTATGTTCCAGAATCTTTTTTACACTAGATTTGTCCCATTCTACAGACGTTTTGTTGACGATCTGTTTATGTTATGGGGAGGTAGTATGGATGAATTGGCAGATTTCATGAGAGAACTTAACAGCAGTACAGATTTTTTGAGATTTACAGTAGAAAGTTCTGAGAAGAAGCTTCCTTTTTTGGATATATATATAGAGAGATTAGATGGGGGTTTGATTAACACAGGACTTTATAGGAAGCCCTGCCATAGGAATGCGATCTTACATCGGCACAGTATGCATCCGGGGTACGTTTACAAGAACATAGTGCGCGGCCAAGCCATGCGTGCTTCTAGATACAATCCTATAACTACATGTTATGAAGAAGAAGTTAGTGACTTGACTCAGAGGTTTAGGGAGCGTGGATATACAGAACGTGACCTGACAGCCAACATTAGTGATATAGATAATTTAAGGAGAGATAGGGCGGCCCCCTATTTTTCTCATAGACAGGTTGTGGCACCAGAAGCAGCATCAGATGTACCTACTAGTGTAGTGTCTAATGGAGTCATGTGTCCTATCTTTTATACTTGTGACATTGGAGCTGTGAAAGATGTCATCAGTTCACATTGGCATATTCTATCAGTAGATCCCGCGGTTCGAGAAATAGTGGGGGATAAACCCAGATTCATCTATAAGAACAAGATGAATCTCAGAAAATTATTGTGTTATCCAAAGGTATCATATGTACGTCCTGATGATGGTGCTCGAATAACTGTACCATGTGAACATTGTAATTTTTGTTCTTATATAGACTCTGACCCTAGTTTTATCCATCCCAATGGGTTGGGTCTTTTTAGAATGCGGGCAGGTGGTGATTGTAAGTCCACCAACGTTGTGTATTTGGCTACTTGTATATTGTGCCCCGCATTCTATGTAGGCAAGACCAACAGGTGCCTACGGGATAGGATGCAGGAGCACATATACCACATGAGGAAAGGCACTACTCATAACACATTGGCGAAACATGTTATAGATTCTAGTAGTGATCATTCCTTCAAGTTTAGAATCTTGGAATCAATGCATGAATCTAGCAGAGGTGGCGATATATTGAATCTGACCGAATCCAGGGAGAGCGATTGGATTATTCGATTGAGGTCAGCTATGCCTCCGGGTTTGAATGGGAAGGTTCCAATTAAACCTTATTTAAAGATGAGGCGCTTGAAAATCAGAAGTTGAGGGATTGTGCTATTTGTCCCATTGACATATTTACACAAATTTTATTTATTTTTAATATACATGTTTTTCAGAGATTAAGATTTGATATGCAGCTTGTAGTATTGCCACATATGCTTTTGTATATGTTAGTACATAGCAGGGTTATCAGTGACAAGTACACATATACATTGTTTTTGCATATTGTATTATATATATATTTCTTTGTATATTATTTACATTCATATTGTATATATTTGTTTATGTATTGGATTGGGATGTGAATTGGTACAGTTATGTATCGTTTTATGTGCGTAGATTGTTGTAGCACATAGTTTTATTAGTAACATGAGTTAGTAGTATGAGTCAGTTAATAGTTGTTTTAATATTGAAGTGATTTTGCTTTAAATTTTAAATGAAGTTTCCCGCCTTTTAGGCTATTTAAATTAAATTTTTAACGTTCAGTATTGGTCTGATGAAGCTAACCGTGAAAGCGCTAACCTCTGTGCACCTAATTAAACCTGTTTTTACAATATTTTGGAGTATCGTGTTTGTGGACATCTGAATTTATTTTCGTGTTGGTATCTATGCCCTTCATTGCGTTGCTCTTGATATATTTTGCCAGCTTTATTGTAATTCTATAAAGCGATTTATTTGCACATACCTCTCAACTTCTTAATGCAGGAAATCTGGACAAGGCCAAATATATTGGGGGAACACACAAACAGTACTAAAAATTGACCTTTTATAAACTTAAGACAGTTGCTAGAATATCAGGTCTTGCTTTAGCATGCATTTTTCTGAAGATTATGACGTCTGAAACTTAACGTCGGCCATTATTTAGTGACTTCATTCCTAAATGATTTGCCAGAAAAAGTTTTATTTTGCATTTTACAGCATGAACACCAATAAGTATCTGCTAAACAAAGCAATGCAGTCTCACAATGAAACTAGACTTAGCATTAAAACTTCTCTAGCATTGAAACCCACATTCAAAGAAAATACATTTTGCCAGTGGCAGATAAAGATTAACTTTGGGCTGTTTTCAAATCATAGGCCCCTTGCACATGAAACATACACTTGCTCTTTGATACACCTTCCATTATAAAAGTCTACTCAAACTTCTACAGTCCACCAGTATCAGTAAATATGCACAATCTCTGAATTAGTAAAAGCCATCTACATAATTCCACATTAGAGAAATCTGTAACTAATGAAGAGGCTGCTGCTAGCAAACAACTTTATATGTCATGGTTTCATCTACAAATAATGTGCCTGTTGCCCTTGAGGAATAAGTTGCCTATGTTACATTAAAAACAATGATACGCTAGTAATATTGCAATAGGGAATGAATGGCAAACTGATAACAGGTTCATAGTTACTACTAGATATCTTCGCCAAAACAGACTACAGTATCCACCCCCCCTTACAACACAGTACAGTATCAGCAATGCATCTACCTACTATGGGAGAAGAACTCACAGCCTTCTGCATCAAAAGCAAGTACACTGCCTGTTGTGCTATTAACAGTACAAGCAGACTCTGCATAAGCAGCACTAAACTTAAGTTCCCCTGCAGCTCTCAGCTCCTTGTAAAATGTTTGCAGCCATCCTTCCCCACCAAACCCACCATTGTATCGCTCTATATAAATTAAATTGGCTCAAGCTAACTAGCCTTCTCCATCGCTACCAACTTAAATTCACACACAATATCATCTTCCATCCTAACAGTTGTCCATCCCTCAAGGAACTTGTTGTGCCCTACTCATGCTCTCGAATTCTAAGATCTGTAGACAAAAACTTTTTCACAGTAAACAAAGCAAACAACACTCATGTTAAAGCCCTATTCTCAAATCAAACAGCCAAATTATGGAACTCCCTACCCCACACCCTTCAAAACACACCTGAATCTACCAGTTTCAAACTATTATTTGAACATCTGTCCACGAACTGGCAGTGCTCCTGCACCAAACCTGACTGACAAAATATCTATAACTCTCTCAACACACTGTCCACTCCTTATCTCATTTTCTCCCTCTCCTCAGTGTTTATTACTACTCAAAAATATATATAAAGAAATTTTCATTTGTTCATAATTATTACTTAATATGTACACAGTACTAATTTTATTTTTCTTACAGTGATCTTCACTGAAATGCTTGTGTATTCTTTTTGAACCTCTATCTACTAGAAAACTCGATTGAATACTACTTTGTACAGACTAACTAGATTATGTGTATTCTCCATCTTACTGTATGTATACTGTTATACAATCTAATTATTGTATTTTGCTTATATTTCTGTGAAGCTTTTCTCCCCGGGCTTCCACTGAAAATGGGCTACTGGCCCAGTCGGTCTTTCCTGGTAAACAAATGTAAATAAATAAATAAATAAAAGTTGGGAGCTCTACATCTACTTGAATGAAGATTCCCATAAACATAGCACTCAAGACAGATTCCCTGATGTGGCTGTTCCTTGAATGCTTCAAAATGGTTTTGGATCTACTGCAACAGCACAGTTGTACAAGCCATGCTTCACACTCAACAAGTGTTTTCTCTTTTCCCTGATGTTATGTAACTGTGGAGTTACTGTATATAAGTAAGGGGGTATGGGGACAAAGTCCCCCAGGTTGGGGTGTAGGGAGATGCCAACGTCAACACTGCAGTACATATGCACCAAGAAACAGCCTCAGTGAATACAAAACTTAAAACAAAAGTAAAAACATTGTTTCTTTGCAGAGGGGGAAGCCCTCCTGTACCCCCATATCCCCTGCTAACTGTATATACTAACTCAGAGATTGTACAGACATGTAATACAGGTATATGCCCCAATCCATGGGATTTTGCAATCTCAGACACCTGTCAACCAGTTGCCAAGTTGATCATATGCAATCAACTAAACAGCTGTTGACCAAACACACACTCAGCCTTCTGCAGGAAGCCCATCCCATTTAAATTAATGTAGAATGTAAACCTGAGAGACAATTGAAGACATTCATTAATATATGTGTGTGTGTGTGTGTGTGTGTGTGTGTGTGTGTGTGTGTGTGTGTGTGTGTGGGTGTGTATACATATGTGTGTGTATACATATGTGTGTGTGTGTGTGTGTGTGTGTGTATGTATTTATATATATATATATATATATATATATATATATATATATATATATACATATATGGGTCTACCTGATAACACTGACACACCAAAACACCAATGAAATAACCAACACCACAAAACCGAAAGTTCAAAATCATGAAACTTCACATGCCCGACAAACCACAATCCCGACAATCAACAAAACACAGACCTTATCCGAAAAACACACATACAACACAAGCACACCAAAAATCTTACAAACCTACACTAAACCTCACATACACAACTATCTATGCACTAACCTTAACCCACACCCTAACCCTAAGGTCCATCACTATCGCACACTTACCTTACCCGCACCCTAACCCTAACTCACTTAATCCGCCCCAACCCTAAAGTCCATCACTATCGCACACTTACCTTACCCGCACCGTAACCCTAACTCACTTAATCCTCCCCTAACCCTAAAGTCCATCACTATCGCACACTTACCTGACCCACACCCTAACATCCCTCACTATCACACACTTACCTTACCTGCACCCTGACCCTAACGTCTGTCCCTATCGCACACTTACCTTATCATGTCGGTGTTCTCAGCATCGGGCTTTTCAACTGTCGGTCTTCTCCATTGTCAATCTTCCAGAGTCAGTTATCTCATTGTCGGTGTTTTCCACTTTTGGCATAATCAGGTAGACCTATATATATATATATACATATATATATATATATATATATATATATATATATATATATATATATATATATAGATCTACCTCAAAATACCAACAAGCGAAAACACAGACAACGAAACAAAAGAAATCCATTTCCGAAAAACACACACAACAGAAGCACGCCATAAACCTTACAAACCTACACTAAACCTTACATACACAACTATCTATGCACTAATCTTAACCCTAAGGTCCATCACTATCGCACACTTACCTTACCCACACCCTAATCCTAAGGTCCGTCACTATCGCACACTTACCTTACCCGCACCCTAACCCTAAGGTCCGTCACTATTGCACACTTACCTTAACCGCACCCTACCCTAAAGTCTGTCACTATCGCACACTTACTTTACCCGCACCCTAACCCTAAAGTCTGTCACTAACGCACACTTACCTTACCCGCACCCTAACCCTAAAGTCCATCACAATCACATACTTACACAGTCATGCTCATTTTGCATGTCGGTGTTTTCAGTGTCAGGATTCTGGACTATCGATTATTTACGTTGTCGGTCTTCCGGTGTCGGTCTTCTAGTTGTCGACATTTCCAGCTTCCGTTCTTCTCAGGTAGATCCATATATATATATATATATATATATATATATATATATATATATATATATATATATATATATATATTATGAATTTCAGTTGTCTCCCACGTGTACATTCTACATTCAAGAGTGTGCCTTGGGTAGAATGTTTGCCAGCAGTCTTGCTTCCAGCTTTTGCAGTGAATATGAAGATATTAATTTGTGGAGTGGGTTGTGGGATTTTGGAAGACTTTACCAAAGAAAACTGTGAACAGCTGGATTTTAAGTGTTCTTAGGTTAAATGAAAGAGGTGTGAGTAGGGGAAGGGGAGGTCAGCTATACAGGATCCAGCTGTAACACTAGGACAGACTCAACAAGAACACAATTCTTTATGATTGGCATTTTCATTTAGTTGTGTTTATGGCTCACCTACTGTGACTTATGATTTATACATGAATAGTTTGAAAGCAGCTGGGCTTAGCATTCAAGCATATTCTGGAAAAGTAAAATAAATGCAGATGTTGTTTCAATTTAGAACTAGTGAATTCCTGTGTTCTCAAAAATCACTTCTAATTTTTGGACTGGTAATAAACATTTACTCACCCGGCCAGACTGCATGGGTCATCTCCAACAAAGATTTTTTAATACTTGTACTATTAGGTGCATTCATTTTATAAGAAAAATACTACTGATAGTGCAGACGAGCAAGGTATTTTATTCCAAACTTAAGCTTTAATTTAAATGGTATTAGGTCTGAGGGGCAGTACCAGTTATTTCCTGACTATTTTCATCCACATTAATCTTCTTGATTTTACATGCACCATTCTTACAAATGTGAAGCCAATATTTAATGTAAAATCATTCTGCATGGTACTAGTTGTAACCTAAGAAAGTTAATATGACCATTCCTCAAGAAGACTTCACTAGTACAGTTATTGCACCAAATATATTTTGTACTACAACTACTTGAGTATTTGAACAGTTAGAAGCACCTAATACTTTATTTACAGATGATCTATTTATTTATAGCTTATAAAAACTGTCATATCACCTTTGTGTTTCAATATTTTTTTGTTTTTGTCAGTGAACCAACATGCAGCATGGTATGTTTTTTTTTTCTTTTTAAGAAGATTCCTCAGTCTCAAAAACAGATGCATAGAATAATTGGATTACATGCAGAAAATGACAATTTTGTTAAAAGAAAATTCCCCACAATAGGCATCTTGCTTCATGGTGACAATGAATTATACATGCCAACCCTTGGTCCCTCACTGATCTTATCACTCCATCTAGTAAGCCTTCCAGCCTGACTCCTTCCTCCTGCCCATTGTCAGTCACTGAAATTCCCTTCACTATAACCCTATAAACTTAGAGACTCTCCAAACTTGGCATCCTAGTCTGACATATACAAATATATGTTCAATTAATATGCTGTGTATAATTTCACATACACAATGGTGTTCTTCTACTTGTCCGTTATAATGGGAATATGTTCCGTCACAAGACGCTGAACATTGAATGTAGTATGTTAGTATACTTTTTAGCTTGTGTTATTTCTACTGGACTTAGGTTGTTTATCTCATCAATGTTTTTGCCATTCTAAATGTGTTTTCTATTTAAATTACTTATTTACACTTTGTTGTGTGTTTGGCTTTGTACTTTAGTGTATGTCACATGTTTTGCATTATATATGTGTACATTGCTTTGTGCTTCAACACCTGGGTCATGACTTTAAAAGGTCCTTGGCTCAACCCCCATCCATTTACCAAACATGAATAAATAAATATATATAAATCTGTCTGTCTGTCTGCCAGCTTATCTTCTTATTCATTTATTTAGTAACCATGTGAATAAAATGATCAGCACTGGACATTTTTTAATCATGACCTGATAAAAGTACAACAAACATGAATAAATAAATATATATAAATCTGTCTGTCTGTCTGCCAGCTTATCTTCTTATTCATTTATTTAGTAACCATGTGAATAAAATGATCAGCACTGGACATTTTTTAATCATGACCTGATAAAAGTACAACAAAAAAGAAGACATCCCAACAATAACATTCAAATGTACCATCAAAGATCTTCACAACTATTTATTTTTTTTAACAGTTGTAAGGGCAGCATTATTAACCCCTACTGTGTCACCATTAAGTCCATCTGTATTTCTGATGTCTTTTGCTGCTTTTTTTCTCTTCTTTACGTGTTTTCCATTGTTATAACTTGCACATAATAAATGTACACCTGTCAAATGTTTCTTTAAGAATTAGTTATTCTTGTCTTTTTTGTGACCTTTGCACCCTAGTAATGAAAGTGGATGGGAAGTAGAGTGGGGCAGGGGCTGGAGTTTGAACTTGTCCTCTACTTGCTGTAAACAGTCTGCATGATTTTGTGTGTGTGTGTGTGTGTGTGTGTGTGTGTGTGTGTGTGTGTGTGTGTGTGTGTGTGTGTGTGTGTATGCACAAGATCTCCTGCTTAAGTTGATGGATTACTCAAACAGAAGATAAACATTTAGGCAGACAGTGCTTTGGAGCATTTGGGAAATTGTGCTAGGCTCTTCAATGATCTGCACATGTCTAATAACTACATATGAACCTATATCCTTTGCTTTGTACTGTGGAGTTTGTTACCTCCACAAATGAAGTCTGTGTTCAATGAGGTCTCAAAATGAAATAACTTTTTTTAAATGTTTGCTGTTACTGCCTACTATTTCCTACTGTTTTGCTATCATGCACTTCATCTGCTGTTGCATGACTGCAATTTACCTCATAACATTTTTATGTAAAAATATTTTATCTGGCTGGAATTAATCGAGGTACACTGTGCTTCTGCACATGGCTTGTGCTGCTTGGTAGTACTGCATGGTGACACCCACACTATTTACAGTCTAAAGCAGGACAGGCTGTGCTTTTGTGCAGCTAGCTCTGATGCAGTGTACATAGTGAGCAGCACAGCAAATATACAAGCTGACATACTCATGCAGTGAAACATGCACACAGATGCACAAGGCACAATCTATAGACTGGCCACATGTCTTATTACATGAAGCTCATGAGAATTAAAAGCATTATTTCAAACACCACTGAAACTCAGAATAAAACAATATCAATAGAGAGAAAGAGAGAGTATATGCATAGTGACTGCATCTTTTGGTAGGCCAGCATAAAGCAGCTCAGAATGATACATAGGCATGCAATGTATGCACCTGCAGTGTTAAGGTGTCCACATATTTGGACATACAGAAGGACAGTGTATAGAAGTGTGTAAGGTAGGGGGCAAGGCATCACTTTTTATGTGGGGATATGGTCCCTTTTTCTATATATTGAGAAAAGGAAATAGGGGATGGGTAAAAAGAAAAGAGAAGAGATGGAAAGGGATAGGTAAGTATTCAGGGGGCAGAGAGACAGACAATTATAGAACACAGACAAATAGAGTAGATGTGCACACACTAGGATAAGGAGGCATGGCATAAGGTAAGACAAACAGGGGGCAGACAAATGGTGATGATGGAGAGAGTTAACTGGTTCTCAGGTTATGAAATGTGACACAAGTGGAAGGGGGCATACCAGGCTAGGGACTGGATGGGGTATGAGCAACAGAATGATGCCTTCTACCATGACCTAAAGGGACATTACTGTGAGCTATCTCCAGATGATAGATCAGGGAGGCTGGTTGTCTGAGCTACACCCTCCTCTGGTACCTTGATGACCAAGACCAGTTGGGTAAGTGAATGCACACTCTGGTCCATGAGGGTCTTCATACTGGCAATATATTTATTTTTATTTTATTTTACATTTGTTTACAGGGAAAGTCTGACTGGACAATAAGTCCATTTTCAGAGGAGGTGCAGGGAGAAAAGCTCCAAGACATGCAGAGAATAAACATTTAATGCTTTTACATTGATTTTATTCAGAAATCAAAACAAAATTAGCATAGCATTTCTAAAAATGAAACAAATTACAGTGTATGGTATTTATACAGGATAGAAAAAACAGACCAGAAGTTCAAGATTACTATTGAAAGGTACAAAAATCACAAGCATAACAGTTTGAGCAGATTACTTTATATACAGTCTTTACAAGATTGGACAATATTTATAAGTTTGAATTTAAGGTACGCTAAAGGAAAGTGTGTAGTGAAAATGTAGAAGAGACTAGAAGAGGTTTTTGTTTACTTAGGATCTTATCGGGTTTGGTGTGACTTAGTGATGAAGCCATTTAGATAGCATGGTTTAGTCTGGGACAGTATTTCGGACAGTCTGTTAGATGACTTGGTTTATTCTAATTTAGTTATTTAGCCAGGTTCAGTACATGGACAGATCCATGTAGCAGATAGGTGGGCTTTTAGTAGTTTTTCAAACTGGTCTATGGTAGTGTTGGATTTTATGTCTAGTGGAAGGCTGTTCCAGGCTCTGGTGACAGCACAGGAGTAGAGGTATTCTCCAGAGAGGTTTTTGCTTTTTATTATTTCTAATAATGCCTTATTGCTAGAGCGAAGGGCCCATTTATTAGAGCAGTGAGCTAATAGGTTATTTTGGGCTGGATTTTTTTCAGGCTGGTTTATTATTTGGTGAGCCATTTTGAGCTGATTGTATTTTAGCAGCGAGGCGAATTCACGCCATGAAAGTTTTCTGAGAGAGTGGCAATGGTAGGATCTACAGTCTGTGCCTGTAGCAAACTTTGCTATTTTATTATAACAAGTTTCTAGTTTTGTTATATCTAATTTTCTTAGGTTGGTAAGGATAGGGGATGCGTAAAGTCATGTTGAAAAAAGGTGGGTTCTGGCAATAGTGGCTCTGGTGTTGGCTGTGAGGTAGTGATTGCTCCTGTAGAGGCACCCTAGTTTTTTGTGAACTTTTTTTATGGCTTGGGCTATATGAATGTCAAATAACATATTCTGGTAAATAGTAACCCCTAATAGCTTAGTACTAGAAACTGAAGTTATGATGGTGTTATTGGCTGAAGTAATTTTGAATGGAAAGGAGGTGTTATGGGCTCTAGTATGGTGAAACAGGATGAGTATAGTTTTTTGGGGGTTCAGTATTAGTTGAGCATTAGTTAGCCAAGCTTCTATAGCTGTAAATGACTTGAGTTATTTGTTCTAGTAGTATCAGCACATGTTAGGCTTGAATCATCTGCATATTGTGTGAGTGTGGTGTCTGTTGTGGCTGTATGGAGTTTGTTTGTGAAAATTGTAAAGAGGAGTGGGCCAAGGATAGAACCTTGTTGTACTCCTAGAGTAATGGGCAGAAGTGGGGAGAGTTTTTGTTACCATAATACTGCTTGTTGATGGCCATTCAGATAGTCTTGAAACCAGGCTATTGCTGTCTGGCTGAGGATTAGTTCAGCTAGGACATTTAAGAGTTTGGTATGTGATATGATGTCAAATGCTTTAGACAGATTGAGGAAAGTTGGGGAGACTAGGTTACCTTCACTACAGAGTTGGTTCACGGTATTGGTAAACCTTACCAGGGCTGTGGTAGTGCTATTATTAGGTCGAAATTAGTGTTGTGGGGGAGTTAGTAGATTTTTTGATAATAGATATTGTAGCAGTTGTAAATGAATACATTTTTCCAGGATGTAAGAAATAAAGCTTCCCACTGCTTCCTCCAATGCATTTCTGCCACCTGCTGCAGCTGTGGCTGGGCCGCTTTGGACAATGGGGCTATGCTACCTGCTGGCGAGGGTCTGACCCCCCACCCCACCAAGACACTATCATCCTCATCTAATTCACTCTCCCCAGCTACAATTTCATCGGGGTAGACTGCAGATGAGCTGCCTGTTTAACATATCTATCACCTGGAACTGCAGGTAGGAGAACTGGAAGTTTGCTACATGTGAACTTGTACTACCAATGCACTGAATATATTTCAAAGTTCAGCTTTTATCACTAGAACTAACCTTGCCTGGCCAGTAGTCACCCTGCCTCCTGTGGTTAGTGGTTAGGGATACCATTTATGTCTCAGTCTGCAAAGAGAAAGAGACAAATCTGAGAACAATGACAGGTATAAAATAAGATGCAAGAACAACATTGACAACCTGCAGTCCCTTACCTGTGTCTCAATAGCTGCATCCCAAAGAAGAAGTAGGTGCCTGACCTCTATGTATATGCAAATATACCTACAAAGAAATATGACCCTGATACACATGGAGAGACTGCAAGTAGTGTACAGGCACCTACATGAGGCAGCATTGCAGCATCCTAAAAAATATAGTTACACACTCAGCTATGTGCCATCACAACCATCTCTATCTTATATAGAAACATCACATAGTAATCCACACATCGCTGTCATGTTGAATGAGACAAAGACTTGTCATTAGGAAAGCCAGCTCTCCAAATGTACCTGAAAAATAAAAAATCAGAATGCAATCCACTTACGGTACTAATTAGGGTATTGTTACCTAACATCTGTCTCCCATGCACAGAGATCAGTAGGGTTGTGGTATCCAGGTCATCATACCAATGCCTGTACTGGTCTCATGTCTAGTAATGACTATGGCTGATATCAACATCTAAGCCAGGTCATACCAGGCATCAGCTTTATTCAATGGGCTAGTACAGGGACCCAGTAGCCACTTCCTGCAATGGTTGTGAAGGACACAGGGCATGCTATTGCTCTCCTTCATTCATCATGCAGGTAATCCTTGCTGGGTACTTGCAGAGATAGCAACTACTATGTAAACATTCCAGAAAATTGTGACATGCTCCTGAGGGGTAAAATAGTAGTTGTGAGTCATGCAAATACCATTCATTCTGAATAACCAACAATGCAGCTTGAAGATGTGCTGTCTCAGGGACTTGTGCAGGTCTTCCACATGAGCAAATGGACATAGGATGTCAGTAGCTGCACTCTCTGTCACAAATACATGGCAGTGAAATAAAGTAGTTCATAGAAATTCATGGTACTTCACCTCATTTGCTTGTGGTATATAGTTGCATAAAGAGTGTGCCACTGTTTTGCAGGCTAACTCATGCACATTTTGATAGTTATTATTGAGACCTAGGCAGCAGCATCAGCACTTTAATGGTGTATAGGCAGTTCTGAGGAGATACACAGTATTCTTCATGTATAAGGATATGCACACGTGTACAGGTATTCGACTTAAATAATGCTAGTAATATGAGTACATGCACCTGCATGTGTTATCTGAACATAAATTGTATGGTCTTTCTCCATCCTGGGTGGACATTCATCCACAGTACAGGGTGAAGGTTTGGTCTCACCCATGAATGAAATTGAGGTTGCACAGTCACAGTGCTCACTGCCCCCAGTGGAGGAAGATATTTCCTTGACTGCAAGCGGCAGTTATGCTCCCTTATTGCTGTAGCAGCAGATTACTGCATTCCATTCATTGCAGGTATAGCCATCCCAGTGCAGTCTTGCAGAGGTGTTTGATGCTGTCACATGTCACAGCTGACCACTGCTATGTGGGTAGTACTCAGGATCAATCAGAGTTGTGCCATACTATCATACAGGTACCTCTGCAGCTATACAGTCCATCACATAGGTGATTGCTATGTTGTGTGGCATTCATGAGAATGCTGCCAGCACTGCTAATTGCTTTGAGAGAACATCTAATCCAGACACACTGTAATGAATGGTTTAATGAGCCTTATGATAGTACATGCTGCTTCTATGTTTGTCTTCCTGTAGAAGCTCTCCAATGTCAGCATCACTGCTCACACTAGCAGTGTTGCTTAAAGTCTGGATAGGATATGCACCTGGGTGGA
Organism: Protopterus annectens; assembly: GCF_019279795.1. Lineage (NCBI taxonomy): Eukaryota > Metazoa > Chordata > Ceratodontiformes > Protopteridae > Protopterus > Protopterus annectens. The sequence continues at coordinate 1,913,719,078 of NC_056737.1, forward strand.
TATTCATAGGGGTGTAACTGCAAGGTACACAGTCCTCCCTTTTGTCAGGTAGTGTATGATGCTCTACCACCCTTTATCATAGGTGGCAGTGGCACCCAGCCTCCAAAGACATCTTGCCAGAGGACTCCATCAGTGATATGGTTGTGTAGTCATATACCATCCCTGCTATGGGAGAACCCAAGTATTAATGCATAGGACCAGTGCAGTGGCTCCAGGTCACAGCCGTGAAATGGCACTCCATCCATATCACTGAAGAAAATAATCATTAACACATAGTACCTGCTACTTCGAGATTTCCATTTCTGCCTCTGGTAACATACTTCCCCACCCAGTATGTGTTGACTCCCATGTATCATTGTTTCCTTAGGCAGCTCTGCACATGCTAACTGTAAGTCACTCCTCTCTCCCTCCTGTGTAGTGCATGAGCAGATGTCTGATGAATAGTGTGGCTGAACCATGCACCGACCAGTGTAGCCTGATATCAGCATTGTATAAATCCTATTCATTCTGTGTGACACTGTATTGCTCATTAAGGTCCATAGTTTAGGACTAGATGTCAACCTTTACCCTGCACAGCTTTGTATTATGACTGACACTGTCTGGTGGGATGTGGTGTGGATGCTGCTTGCTCTGTTCTGCCTCACTGACATTGATCGTTGATTCTGATTGTTGTGTGTGTGTGTGTGTATGTGTGTGTGTGTGTGTGTGTGTGTGTGTGTGTGTGTGTGTGTGTGTGTGTGTGTGTGTGTGTGTGTGTCCATCCATAGCACTGAGCCTGGCCTGCCTACTTCCTTGATATAATATGTAGCACAGCACATGTTATAAAGCAGGCCATGATAGGGTCATACTACAGTGTTCCTCCTAGATCTATCTAGATAGCAAAAGTGGGCTTTGAGCTGGCCAAACATATGCTTAATGATGTTATAGGTTTGTGCATGTGCAGTGTTGTACTGGAGTTCAGCAACATTCTGTGGGTTTTCTACAGACATTATTAGCCAGGACACTAGGAGGTATGCAGCATCACCTGCAAAACAGTTACAAAGTAGGTGAGGTGGTTACCTTTAGCTCTATACATTTACTTTATCCACAGTGCCTATATTTCCCAATTAGAGGATACTGTGGAGTGTCATCTTGTAAATAAATATGATACAGCTGAGATGTATGCCATATATAAGAGTCATGTGAACTTCCTGGGTGCTGTGCCGACACATTGGTTATAATGAGCAAAGCAAAGTATAAATCCAACAGTAACCAGGTACCTCTGCAGAAACACAAAACAAATCCAAAGAATAAAAGCAAGCAGAGGCAAGGCTCCAGTTTCTTCAGCTGATTTATTACAAGACACACAAGCGCTTTCACCACAAGGCTTCTTCAGCTGAATAAAAAGCAGCACTCAACACACCCATTCTTATACTAAGCATTAACTAGTCACATGATTAAAAAGAGAAGACTCTTAAAGGCACAAGGAACAATTGTGCTCAGCCCACAGTAAAGTGCATAGTAAAATATACAAAAACTTCATAATAAAAAAAACACATTTCATAAAAGCAATATTACAAAAAATGCACATTACAAATACATGTAAACCACATAGAATATAACAAGTTCTACCTATGTAATGGTCTGTTTTTCAGGATGGGTCTCAATGGTACATGGTCATTGAGACCATGTCCTGTGTTGGCTCTTAATCTCACAATCCATTTAGCCTCCAGGTTCTCAGTTTGAACTCTGGTATCACCACCCCTCAAGTTCTCATAACATTTACCTAATACCATAAATATAAAGGTGTGTTGATCATTCATTTCGTTAATGTGTTTTGCTCGCAAGTTAATACAAATCAAGTTAAAAAAGTTATATAGACACAGACTAGATTTTTCACGAGGCCACATCTTTATGTGGCCGAGAGTGGCCAACAATAACAACAGGGCCAATACTCAAACCCCTGTAGTTGAGTCAACCAATCAAGGAAGCATCATTGGAGTTCCTGCTAATCAGACAGCCGCCACGAGAACTTCCATCAACCGTGAGCCTGAAGGCATCCAGAAAATGGATGAGGGGAGGGCCCAGATAACTAGCGACCTAGGTGGCATCACGCCGATGACTGAGACAACAGTGGTAAGAAGGAAAACCATCACAACCACAGCACAAGTTCATCAAGAAGCGACCGGTGAAGGTTTGAACAGATGCAATTTTGATGATGACATCCACACTTCTTTTTTAGAAAGCCTACGACCTCCAGGCCTGACCTTCCCCCTTCCAACCAGGAACAGGTCTGTAAGCCGAGGAAGAGGAGGCTTGAACCAGGGACAACAGAGAGGGAGAAGTATGACCAGAAGCAAAAGGAAGCACCCAGAAGGAATGGTGAGTCCATACACGATAAAGAAAGCCTTCATGAACAGCAAAAATTAATAGTTAATTTATCAACATATACTCTTTCTAGATATGAATGTAATGTGTTGGAAAAAGGACTTTCTTTTATCCTGACTGCTGACTCTGACATTACTGAAATTGTATTTGATATTAAGTTATTTACACGCAATTTAATGTTGAAAATTATGTATGCTAATAATGGTGAAAATGTGGGAATTTATGTTTAAAAAACCAAGCTCTTTTTTACCCAAGTTAAATCCTTTGGTTTCTGCATTTGAACAGTTATGTCTAGATGATGTTTATAGAGTGTTTCATGAACAAAAATTACATTCTAGTAGCAGCAGACAGTGCAATTTATCCAAGGATGAATTTACAGCATTAAATAATTTACAAACAAATTCATGTATCATGATACGCCCTGCAGACAAGGGAGGACAAATTGTAATTTTGAACAGGGAAGACTATGACAGGAGAATGCTTGCTTTATTAGCTGATGACACATTTTACAAAGTTATTACTCTATCACAAGTTAATAGAATGGTTGAATATGTACACAACAAGATAAGGGAAATAGCCAGGATGGGTCTCATTGATGAAAATTTATTAAAATACTTCCTTATACTTAACCCCACTACACCAGTGATCCAAGGGTTACCCAAGATACACAAAAATAGGGAAAATCCTCCTATGAGGCCAATTGTAGCTGGAAGCAACTGGTGCACTGAGTCCATTTCTATTTTTGTGGAGAAATTCCTTAGGAATTTGATTAAACAGTCAGACTATATCTTGAAGGACACTGAACATTTTGTGAGAGACTTATACAGATTTGCATGTGAAAGAGAGCAACAAGCCCGTAAACAACAAATGCTGTTAGTTTACCCTTGATGTGGTGTCGCTATTCACTGTTATTCCAAATGATTTTGGGATTAATAGTGTAACTCAGTTAATGCTTGAAACCAGGGAGTATGACAGAGATATGGTGGACCTAATACGGTTACTACTAGGTCTGGTACTGGAGAATAATGTGTTCATGTTCAGGGACAAGGTCTACTGGCAATGCAACGGCGTAGCCATGGGAACATCATGTGCTAACAGTTATGCGAATGCTGTAATGTCCAAATGGGAACAAGATAATTTAGTTGTGGGTGACTTTAAAGATGACATATTATTTTTTCGCAGGTTTGTAGATTACCTCTTCCTTTTATGGGGGGGGGGTCCATAGAACAGCTAATGATGTTTGTAGACTACATTAATGCTTCAACGCATTTCCTTAAATTCACCATGAACTGTTCATATACTGAAGTTAGTTTTTTAGATGTCTCTATTATACAAGAACTTAATGGTGCACTGAGCACTAAAATGTTTAGGAAGGGATGCCATGTGAACAGTTTACTAAGGAAGGACAGCATGCACCCTCAATACATTTTTTGGAATGTTGCACAGAATCAAGGCTATAAGGCCTATAGATTGAATGCTAGAGAATCAGATTTTATGGAACAACTAGATAAGATAAATATAGAGCTAGCAGAGAGGGGCTATGACCAGAAACTTGTCAATCAAAGTATTAGGACAGTGAGAAAATCTAGACACAGTAGAGCCAGGCCCTATTTCTCTGAACAGGCAGAGAGTGATATATGCAATGGGGGTCAACAGAAACAAATTTCACAACCACTTAAATTGTATTTTAGCTATTCTAGAAATATAAGATACTACACAGATATCATAGGAAAGCACTGGAATATTTTGACATCTGATAAACGAGTTAGCAACCCGATAGGAACACATCCACAGTTTACTTTTAAAAATAAGAAGTCGCTAAGGCAACGACTTTGCAATCCCAGAGACCAGATCAGGACTGAGGACACACCAGGGACTAAACCGTGCACTAGGTGCCAGTTCTGTAAATTTATAAATGAAGATATGGAGTTTATGCATCCAGACACTGGGGTAACTTACACACTAAGAACCAGTGCAAGGTGTGCTACATCACATGTGGTTTGCCTTGCTACTTGCAAAGTATGCAGTAAATTCTATGTGGGAAAGACCGATAGACTATTAAGGGATAGGATCAGGGAACACCTATACCATATTAAGAAGGGCAGTGTGTTCAATGCTTTAGCAAAACACATTAAATAAATGAATGATCAACACACCTTTATATTTATGGTATTAGGTAAATGTTATGAGAACTTGAGGGGTGGTGATACCAGAGTTCAAACTGAGAACCTGGAGGCTAAATGGATTGTGAGATTAAGAGCCAACACAGGACATGGTCTCAATGACCATGTACCATTGAGACCCATCCTGAAAAACAGACCATTACGTAGGTAGAACTTGTTATATTCTATGTGGTTTACATGTATTTGTAATGTGCATTTTTTGTAATATTGCTTTTATGAAATGTGGTTTTTATTATGAAGTTTTTGTATATTTTACTATGCACTTTACTGTGGGCTGAGCACAATTGTTCCTTGTACCTTTAAGAGTCTTCTCTTTTTAATCATGTGACTAGTTAATGCTTAGTATAAGAATGGGTGTGTTGAGTGCTGCTTTTTATACACCTGAAGAAGCCTTGTGGTGAAAGCGCTTGTGTGTCTTGTAATAAATCAGCTGAAGAAACTGGAGCCTTGCCTCTGCCTGATTTTATTCTTTACATTGGTTATAATACCATTTGTGTATATGCTACCTAGCTATGGAACTGTAACCTTTCTTATTCACATGTCTTTATGACTCTGGGCAATGTGGTACCTTCATTGTTACATGTATGCAATTTCATGACAACCCGTATCTCAGGAAGATAAATGATTTTTATAGAAACCACACATAATAGTTTTTCTTTTTTCTGATATAATAGGAAAACAAATATGCTTATCGACATGTAGAAACATTATGTTAAGGAACTTGTTCAGTATTCTAGAAGCAGAGGCCTTAGAAATACTTAATTTGACCCTTATTGATCTCTGAAAAGCTAATATGGAAATCACTATGCATAACTTGGTCTCTACAGCAATGGCGAAGCTATACATTCCAGTACATTCTGCAAGTGGGTGATGTATATCAAGAAATCACCATACAATATCCACTCTGCACAGAATTTATCAATAATCTCCTGATCAGTAAAGTGATGGAATGTTACCTGCTGCTGGTAAAGCATGTGTTGGCAGCAGATAATTCTTTATGCATACATGTGGGAATGGGAGACACTAACAGTTACCTACAGCTGGTGATGTTTTCATTGGCACTGGACACATCCTTGTGCATGCCGATAGGAAGTGATGGCACTAATGGCTGCTTAATGCTGCTGTGTCACTGTTGCTGTGATCCCTAACAATTTTTCTCTATGCATCTCTGACATTTTTGGAATATTTGCTCTTTTATAACCTGGCACACCTTGCTGCACAATACCCCCATTTACCAGTATGAATCATGAATATGTTCACCTTGTGTATATTTAGCATTTCATTATGGCCTCATTTTCCTACCTGGTTTCATTTGCATAATGATTATACTGTTATTTGGATATACTGCCAGCCAAGCACTTTTGCTCATGCACTGTAACTCAACACAACACTGTAAATCATTCATACTTTGTGCGTGGTCATTCCATACACAGCTAGATGCTGTGCAGTATGCAGCTTGCCTGGGAATCCCAGCCCTATTTTTTTTCTCTATTCCCTAACCTGCATATAAGGAGCCATGTTTCTATTTTTATTTCTGATGTTTTCTACATAATGAATTTTTCTCTGCCTTTACAATTTTCCCAGTTTTATTTGAATATTTTGTACTGCATTTTATTCCCTTTTATGTTTTTGTAATTCTGTGTTTCATAGCTAAAAATACATATAACTACACAGTCTGCCAACAACTTATAAAAAGAAACTTATGAAAGAAACTGGCTAATACAGAAAGATGTGGCATAACATCTGACAGGAACTGAAAGAGCTGATGACACAAGAGCTATCCTAAAAAAAACATATATATTAACTTTACAATAATAAATGTCATAAGTATATTCAATGCTTTTTATTCTTGGCAGGCAGTATTGACAATATAATTAACAGACAATGGCCTGCAGTGAAAACTGATTCCATTTTCAAATATTTTTGTGCAAAAGATCAAGACTTACATAAAGCTAAAAGTAAGCAAAGCCAAACGACATGACACTGATTCATTGCATAAAACAAAAAAAAAATGCCATCCATTACTTAAATAAAACAAAATCCACTAATACACATGATAGATGCAAAGCTTGTAAGTAAATGCTGAAAGACAGTTCTATCACTTTTAATAGCTATATACTTGACAGATATTAATTCCATGATGTTATTAGGTTTATGTCTGCTAATGTCCTCGTGGTCTTTTCAGCAATGGGGGAACAATACAAAAGTGCATTGCATCCATACCTCTCAACTTCTAAGCACAAGAAATATGAACAAAGGCAAAAGTAATGGGGGACAAAGGCCCAAAAATAGGTACAAATTTTAAAAATTGCTCTTATAAACGTGGAAAGTTGTTAGAATAACAAGTCTTGCATTAGCATACCTTTTATGAAGGATATGAAGCCTATAACTCAAGTGTCTGCCATTTTTTAGTGATCTAAATCCTGAATGATTTGCCAGAAAACCACAAATTTTATCAGGAATGGACCAAAATATGACTAAAAAATCTGGACATTCTGCAAAAATCTGGACAGTTGAGAGGTATTATTGCATCCTCTGTGGATATACCCACCATGACAGAGCTAAATTACAAAATATTACTAAAGACGGTGACATCCACCCTAACCCAGGCCCATCCTCTATTTCAGACTCTACCAGCCTACCATTCTCCCACAGGTCGACCAACTCCCTTCTAATTTGCCACCTAAACATAAGAAGCATAAACAACAAGGTACATAACCTACATGCCATGTTAGCAACTTACCTCCCTGACATAATGTGTCTATCAGAAACATGGCTTAAACCTTCAACCAAAGATAATGAGATCCTGCCACCCGGGTATAATATACTCAGGGTTGATTGCATAAAGTAAAGGGGAGGTGGAATAGCTGTCCTGTACAAAAGCACACTTAACATCATAATTAATCCCATTCAACCACCCAAGGTCTCCAATGCTGAATTATTAGCTCTAAAACTACAACTAAACAATCAAAAAAGCATAAATCTAATTGAGATCTATATCCCTCCTGGGAACAATTCAGAAACAATGGAGAACATTCTTAACTGGATAGCTAACAACTACCCTCAAGAAACTATTGTTCTAGGCGATGTTAACATCGACTGGAACCAATGTTCTTCACACTCCAATCCTATCTTTATAAACCTCCATGGATTCTCACAGATCATATCCTCTACCACCAGAACAGGAAATTCTAACCAAAAAGAGAGTATTCTTGATTGGATACTCACCAATAGTCACCCCCATAATTATATATCTGGGACTCTCCCCAACGATTTAGTGATCACCTGGTCACATACATAATGAAAGACAAAACCATCAGTGCTAGACTGCCCATGTACAGGCTCATCAGAAACAAAAAAAACTTTGAGCCTACAAAATTTCTAATGGAACTTAAATCCTGTAACTGGTCAAAGCTAAAGTACCTTCCCCTAGATGAGGCAGTGACTCTCTTTAATGACACATTTCTTAACATACTTGACTCTCAGGCCCCAAAACGGTCAATCAGAACTAAGATACGAATAGCACCCTGGCTAACAACAGAGTCCAAATCCAAAATAACACTTAGAGATAAGGCATGGGACAAATGGCGCACTACCAAGTTACCCCTAGATCAAATTAAATTCCAACAACTGAGAAATGAGACTAAAAAAGCCATCAGCCTTGACAAAAAAAACTACTTCTGCCATCTGCAACATAAACACCAAAACAACCCCCAGAAGTTCTGGGCAGGTTTAAATAATCTTCTCCATTCAGGTAAATCCTCTACTCCTACCCCTGGGACATTAAGTGGTAAAAGCCCAGAAGAAGTAGCAAATACCTTCAATACTTTCTTTACCGAGACTATTTAGTCCTTAGCCAACCAACTACCTCCCCCCTCCTCTACATTAAAAAATCCTATACCCAAGTCACTACTCTCCTTTAACCTCCAGCCTATCTCTACATCCTTTATCAGATCCCTACTGAAGAAGCTAAAACCAACTACCCTTTCTGCAGACCTACTCCCAGCTGAATGTCTGCAAATAGCTGCAGATGCCATAGCCTATCCTATCTCGATCCTAATCAATAGAACCATAACCGAGGCCACAATCCCCTCAATATGGAAAATATCCTATGTCATTCCACTCCATAAAGGTAGCTCATCCACAGAACTATCGAACTATAGGCCAATAGCCATACTGTCACCACTTGCCAAAATTATGGAAAGGTGTGTCCACAAACAACTTATGCATTATCTCACCCAGAATAAACTACTGACCAACTCTCAACATGGATTCAGACCTCATCACAGCACGACCACCGCCCTCCTCTCTTTCACCGATAAAATCAACCAAAACTGGAATAACAAAAAAATATCCTCAGCTCTCTTTCTGGACCTGTCGAAAGCCTTTGACATGGTGAACCACCAGCTACTTCTCCACACTCTGAAAACCCTGTACTTAGACAATACAGCTCTTAAATGGTTTCATGCCTACCTCTCGGGTAGACAACAAGCAGTTCTGTGGCAAAATAAGCTCTCTCATCTGCTACCAAACACCATAGGAGTTCCTCAAGGTTCCATATTAGGACCTCTTCTTTTCTCAGTCTTTATAAATGACCTCCATACAGTCATCCCGAAGCCACCAGTATTCAGCATGCAGATGACTCAACTCTAATATGTTCCGCTGACTCTCTACCAAACCTACTAGCTACCACCCAGCTCAGTTTTACTACAGTCGAAAACTGGCTCTCAGATCATCATCTGATCTTAAACCCAAACAAAACCAAACTACTTCTCTTCTACCCAACAAATACATCCCCTCCTACACATTTTACTATACAATCCAATAATGGTACCATCATCTCCCCAGACTCCTACACAAAGCTACTAGGAGTTATCATTGACAATAAACTTAGATTCGATATGCATATCAACCAAACCATTAAATCCGTAAACAAGAAACTTGGGTCCTTATACAGGATAAAGAACTTCCTAACCCCTATGGCCAAAGTGGCCACTGCCCGCTCACACCTTCTCTCTACCCTTCTATATGCCTCTCCCGTGCTTACTAACCTTAACAAATCTGACCAGAACAAACTCTCATGTTGTTATAATCATATTGCCAGATTTGTAACTGGCTTGCCCTATAGAACTCACCACTGCTCTAACCTGAAAAAACTTGGCTGGATAGAACTCCCAAATCTTCTCAAGATGAACCAACTCATAGAAGCTTTTAAAATTCTTAAACAACCTGATAACACCCCTGCACTGAAAAATATAATAATTCCTTACACCAATCTAAGCTGCCTTCGCTCATCAAACAGACTCCTTGTCCAAATACTCAAATCCAACAACATAGGCGGTGATGCTCTGTTCGCCAACACCACTGGAAAGCTATGGAACTCCCTCCCCAACAACCTCATGCTTATTACTTCCCAGTTCAATTCAAAAAGAGTCTAAACCTCATTTTAAGTCGCATTGGCTTTGTCCATGCTCAAACCCAGACTAGCTCCTCTTCGTTAAACCAAGGCCATACTACTTCTCAAGTAAATCTAAACCCAAAAGGACAACCTAGAGTGGGGATATGTAATCAAAAAGCATGTTCATTGTACATTAGCCAAACTATAATCTATAATCTGTCTTAATAAATTCACTAGCATGTTTTTAAAGATCTGTATATTGAACTGTCGTAAGTTGTGTCTGTTAGGGCAAGGTAGTATGTGTAGTATGTAGTATGTAAATTGCTTTTTATTCTTTTCTATCTTAAACACTAATATGTAACTATCTGTCTCTGTGACTATGTTGGAGCTTTTCTCCCCGGGCCTCCACTGAAAATGGACATGTATCCAGTCGGACTATCCCGGTCAACAAATGTAAAATAAATAAAAATAAAATAAATAAGTATGCTATTGGAACTGCATAGCATTATGCAAGGAACTTGACACTGAGGCAGTTCATGGAAATTCACAGCAAAAGGCACACTGCCTTAAAATATGACCTTTTAAGCTTTATTAGGAAGCAGAGAGGTGAAGGAAGATGTATTACAATATTATGAACCCATCTTTATTTTGTAACATGATACCGTTTTTCCTCCTAAGGGCAGGAATATGTATGCAGGCATAAAGTACTTACTCTAATATGCTTGCACTATGCAGGAAAGTTTGTGCATGGAGAGGGCTTAAATGTTTTTTCAGGGACATCTGCTGATACGCATAGTTTTGGGATAATTTCTTCCTTGCATTTTATAATGAACTACTTTATTTGGTTATTTTAAACACAGCTTTTAAACAGATGTAATGCTGTTCTTGTATACTCCATGAAAGATCACTATGTTCAATATGCCAGAAAGCGTGTGAGAAAACAGTGTGAAACTACATCAAAGCTTCAAATGTCAAAATGTTATGTGATGTTTTTTTCATATGCTAAACATTTTACACTGAAGAGGTGAGCTGTCTTACAACAATCTTTTAGTGGAGGTGTTATCAGCAAATATAAGCTGCTTTCAGTTTTTCTGTTTCTAAGTCTAGTTGGCTAAATGCCCCACTGCTGAATACAAAGCTGTCTTCTCTGCATTATACATTCTCCACACTCTCTGATCCCTGTCCAATTAAAATAAAAGATAAACATTTCTATCAGTCACCTGGTTCTAGGTATTGTTCATTATCCAAGCTGTTCATTGTGCTGCTAGTTAAAGCATGCCCCCTGGTTCCAGATACTCATATAATATAAAACAACCATGATTTCTCCACAGGCAAAAGTAGAAATTGGCTTGTATCTGATCAAACTCAAGGGCACACAACCACTCAGCTTTCCTTTCACAAAGAAAAGAAAACCAGCACCATTTATAGTCATTGTCTGGCTCCTGGATGACATGGGTGCCAGTAAAAAAAAAACGACCCTTCTCAGCTATAATGGTCATCACAAAATTCTTGACATGCCTTCGCAGCAAAGCTCAGCCCTCTGTTCCATCCCATAACTATATGAACATCCCTGTCAGTAGTTATGCAGTGGTCTGCTGTCACAGAATTTTACCAGTTAATAAATCAGTTAATTGCTGTAATGCTGGTCATAAACTGTGGCTTTGTGCTATATTCACTTATGCCTAGAAAAATAATTAGTCTGCTCCTCTGGAATCATTGTCATTCCTGACTATTTTTGATATACCACATATAATAAGCAGATTGATTTTAATACAGTACCATATGATTTTAAATCACAAGCACAAAATACTTCATAGAGACAAACTGCAAAGCTTTTCTTTCATCACCTTTCATAAGGTATTCACTTTGATATCTGTTATAGCAGCATCTCCCTTCCAACACTGATTAGGTGTTCAGAATTTCATCTGGTCCTGGGACAGAGCCCTGGTAGTGTTACTTATCCTAAATGAGACCTTCTTTTGTCTGGTGGCTGGCAATAACAAGATAACTTCCACTATGAATAGACAAAAGTAAATGCACCAAGGATTGGAATCCCTGAACTGCAGTCACCAAAAATATCTTGCTGAAAACACTTTGTTAAGTGTTTTTGCAGAGGGGCAAGCCCCCCTGCACCCCCAAAGTCATACATACAAACTCCATGGTTGCACCAACTTGAATAAAGGGAAAAGTCCCCCCAAAAGGGAATCACTTTTGGTATAACTCAACAGTGATTTTGTATGGAGTAACTCTGATCATCGGTGAGATGAAGCTCAGGCAGCCAAAGCTTTAGGCTTCAAGTGTTGTTCACCAATAGGTTACCCAACAGGACCATCTCTGCTGATCCTGTTTATGTGTGCATTACTACTCATGTTGTCCATCTTAATGCCAGCTAATAACACTACTGTCTCTGAATGACACTACATTTCATACGATTCTTGTGACACCCATGCATTGTCCCAGTAATCAAGGAGCCTCAATCCTCACCACTAATACCACTGAGGGACATGCATATTGGGAGGATGATAGTTACACACACAGTAAAGTACAATTTCCTTTAAGAGCACACAGATCGCAGTCAGTCTGGGGCTGATTTCTCCCTCTATCTCCAGATTTCCAGTAAGACTCCCCACTGGCACAGCTATAGGGTTAAGATCTCGGCTGAGTGATCAAGCCAAAACCTCCAGCACCCTCTCTGTCCAATCAGTGCTTCGTGTCCCTGCCCAAGTAGCTGACACACACACACACACATGCACACACACACACACACACACACACACACACACACACACACACACACACACACACACACACACACACACACACACTTTGAGATTTGATTTATATACAAACACATAAACACTCCTGGAAAGGCTGGCATAGATTCTCCAGCTATGCCCCCTTCTTCCCAGACTATATAGTAGTACCACATGCCACCAACCACCCTTATCAGCTACTATAAAGGCCCTTACCAAAGGGTGTCCAATTCTACTGTACAATGTTACTATTATCCAAATGGTAAGTGTGATTAAGACTTGAAGGCTATTTAGGAGTGGCGTGTACAGTATCATCAAATACATGCAAGTACTTTAAGAGCTTATATATCTCAATACAAACCAGCCACAATTAAAAGGTTTAAATATATTTAATAATAATAAAAGCACACAACAATACTCATTAATTGATCACAGTGACAACAGAGTTAAGAATTACAGGAAATATTTTAAAACAACATTGTAGGACAGTCTCACATAAATATAGAAAAAAGCTAGACTGACCTTACTGTACTTCTATCTCTAAGAGAAATCACTGTACCTAAATAACTTACTTACAGAGCAAGACAAGTGCTGGTGATGTTGACAGATTCAGAACAAAATACAAAATGCCCTGACTTTTTCCCTGAGATAGTTCTTAAGTTAATAATACACATTACTGCTGAATCATCTCAGATTGCATCATTCTTGTCACTGCTGCCTAAGTTTCCCTGGCTAGCGGGAACTTAAATTTTAACATGTCTCTGTTAAAAATACTTATCTCTCAGAAGCTGGCAATTCTCACTTAGAAGCTTGCCTGAAACTGAAAGTCGTAAAACAATTACCTTGGAAACCTATAATTACCTCTGTTTCCAAACAATAGAAAGAAGCCCCTAGCCTAGACATCCTGTCTCTTAGCTGATATAAACTAACTTTATAACACATCATAAAACTCTTTATTTATCTACATATTTTCTTAAAGTTTTGCAAGTTAACTCTGTGTCTCAGTTTTTACTATGAAACCATACATTTGCATTTACATATAGTTTATACACAGTTCTGCTTTTTTCCAGCAGGGTGCACTGTGGTTACAGTCTTGGAGCTCAGTACAGAACACATAGTTTTTTTACATTTTAAGGCAAGCATACAAATCATATTGCTATTCACAATTGACATAGAATTATTTACAAAATTCTATCTAGCTGGGCTGGCTGGCAGTGTCACATTTCTATATAAATTATATTAATATTTTTCAAGTGATGTATAGTTATTTACAAAATTCCAGCTAGCTGGGCTGGCAGCATCTCGGTTTATCACAGTGCTAATGAAGGTAGCCTCTTAGTATAACCAATGATGCCAAAATCAGGGGATGGTGTTGCTGTGTCAATAACTGCTGTACATTTTAGTTCCCCATTTATTGCCATGAATTATTCTGCCTAAATATGACCATCAGTTGCCTTAATAAGTAAAAACTTGAGAACAATAAAATTGATGACAACTTTCATATTTCGCAAACTTTGATGAGGTTTCTACTCATGGAGAACATTTAGAAATTCTTTGCCCTTGTGGGAATATTTTCTTTAAGTGGTCTGAGAAGCAAGACGTTAGCTCTTTCCCTTTAGGGGTGGGCTTTGACCTCTCAAAAAATCATGGAGTGGACCATACAGAAGACTGACCTTAACCCCATACCTATTTAGTGTTAAAGACTTTATCAGATGAAATATGGGCTGTGCTAATAATATACTTGCTTTATTAAAGCAATTGAATTGTTTTAATATACTTCCTTTATTAAAACAATTGTCAATGTGCTCTGTAAGGGATACAGTTTGTCTAATTTCTCATTTTTTCGTTATAAAATTTGTTTATATTTTAAATTTGTCACTGTGTTTTCCATCTTGGGCACATCCCTTTTTGATGGAAGCCAAAAGAAAAAAGCTCCAGCATGCATATAGTTATTTATTTATTTTACTTTTTGTTAACTGGGTAAGGACACTGGTCCTGGCATCCTTTTCAGGCACACATAATTACTCAGAACACATTTTATAAATATCTTTACAAAATATAGTTAAATATAAATAAAAAGGCATGCATATTTAATGGCTAAAATTAAAAAAAAATTAAAAATATATAAAACCCAATATGTGGGATGTGTAAAGATGCTTATTATGTTACAAACTGGCACAAGACTGTTACACAGATTTGCATCATGCCATACTGTTGGCAAAGTTAGGCTTATAGAACATTTGTGTAATGCATAACTGATAATTTGTGCCAATTCATCCCTTGTAAGACAGCAGTATGAGCCTTTCACTATGCTACATTTATCCTGCTCCCAAGTCTTAAATGACAGGAGCTCCCATAGTATTCAGGCCACTAATATATAGGGTACACCTCTGCAGTAAAGTGTTTTTGTTCAGTTCATTGGTATATGTGGTGCAGGGAAATGTGGCACCTTTCCATACTTTCTCAGCACAAGGCCTCTGCTGCTTGCAATACGACTTCCCAGCATGCTTTTCCTACCACCGAGTTCCACCAAGTATATGGTAGCGTGGCAACCTAAAGACATACAAAGTGCATGTTAATTGCTCATAAACAGCAGATTTGTGAATTGTTCTAGCATGTACTGTGTAGGTGTGGCCTAGTGGAGTGATTTGGCATAGCACCAATGGCACTATGTGACAGGAAGGAGTAGGTTGGAGCTGCTACTGAGCAAAGAGTATATACTTTTAACATTATTTGAGGCTGGAGAGGTCCCCTACAACAACAAGCAGTGCATTACACCATATAGGGAGTCCTAGACACACATATTACTTACTTTACATGGAGGATGTATTGTTAATTCTGTATCATGCAAGCTCTGCTAGACAGTTTTATGAATGAAACTAGAACACTTGACAGAGGTGACATTTACTAGTTATAGATATTAAAGTACTCATTACATTATGTATGAAAGTCTTTGTAGATTTATGTCACATATATCAAGCTGACCCCCACAAATATCCAGAAAGAGAGAGAGAAAACATAACATAGTAGATACAAAATATACTCGAGAAGGGAGAAAATTACTTGTGTCACAAGTTATGTATCATACCAAGCATGTTTTTACAAGTATGCCAACATACTACTTTATGTAAAAACTGTGAAAAAAATACCAGACAGAAACAAAAATGTTGTTGCAGTATCCAGAGTACATCTTAGGTATGGAAATTTGGTAGTGATAGTAAACATGTAACTATCACATCTAAACTGAGAATAAAGTTAACACAACAGGAGAAAAAAAATTAACATGAAACTGGATTTGTTACAGACATAACAGAAATCAGCAAAGCAGAATGGAAAAAGTTAGATTTGAGGCAGGTAGGAGAAAGTGGTATAGATGATCGAATGTATAAGGAAGAAAATGACAGAGGAAAAGAAATGAAACAATGATAAAAGCAGTAAGGGGTGATCAACAAATGAGGAAAGAACCAGCATGAAAAGGGAGGAATAACAGTAGCACCGGAATGGTACTACAAGTAATGGTAACCATTTGAAATGTTGGGACCAGCTAGATCAAGTCCCAAATTTCAGAGACTTAATAGCCAAAAGATTGGACTTGTATATACTGTGTCCAAGATGCCATTTCTTGGAATATTCCCTTTTCTCTGAGGTATGGAAGAGCTATTTTCGAGATTTGACCTCGATCTTCTCCGGGTTTTATGCCTTTTTTCAGCTTTTTGGCAATTGCCATTTCAAGTGCTGACATTTCAGTATGGAACCCAAGTAACAATAACCAGATGATGCAGAAAGCAAGACTCTGAATGTCAAGTCAATAGTCATATCTCAGTGAAAAATACAACAAATTCTGAATGCATGCTTGTCATCCAATTGTCTTTTTTAGTTCTGTCTGTTAATGAAAAGCCTGTGCTCCCTTATCAAGCTACTACTCACCTATTGGCAACACTGTGTCTCAGAAATGAGATCTCTGTGTCACATTTTGAGGGTCTGCAGTTTAAGACTACCTGCAGTTACTGTCTGTGTCCACCTTGCATGTTGCCCCTCTTTTTTATGTCAGGTTTCCCTGGGTACTCTAGTTTCCTTCCATCTCCCCAAAACATGCTGGTTGGCATGGATAAAAAAGGGTCAGTGGAGAGCAATGGGCCACTGGTGTTGAGGCAGGGTGTTCATTTGTGCTACCAGTGACCCAAATTCAGGAATGGACTCAGACCACTGGGAGGACTGAGCATGAGAAATAGGATGAAGCGGGAAGTTGCCTGCTCTTCTATCTGGAAAGAGGGTTTAGAGAAACCCAATGCCTGTGCAACCTCTGGTGAAGAATAGCAGCCTCAGATGTCATCTTAGGGTAAACAGGAGCCTCCATAGTGTATTGATGTATTTGTACTACCTGTTCCCACAACTAGGGATAATATCCTATCACCAAACATATGATGGTTCCTGGCTCCACATTCACACCTCCTTATAGGATTCTTCTCTCCCTGGGGCTAGTACTAAGTTAATGAAAGGTCAGTTTCCTGAGGAGTAGGGAGGCCCCTCTGACAAAAAGTCATTTCCATGAGTATCCAGTTAGGAAGGAGCTATAGGGGAAATCCAGGCATGGGCAAGAATGGAAGACTGGACAGCAACCAGAGGGTCAGATGGGGAGCACAAAAAGAGGATAAAAATGTCACTGGTCCTGCTCACTTACCTAGTTAACATCATCTTCTTTCGGCTGTTCCCGTTAGGGGTCACCACAGCGGATCTTCTATTTCCATTTCTTGCTGTCCTCTGCATCATGCTCTTTCACACCAACCACCTGCATGTCCTCTCACCACATCCATAAACCTTATCTTAGGCCTTCCTCTTTTCCTATTACCTGGCAGCTCCATCCTTAGCATCCTTTTCCCAATATACCCAGCATCCCTCCTCAGCACATGTCCAAACCAATGCAATCTCGCCTCTCTCTTGCTTTGTCTCCAAACTGTCCAACCTGAGCTGACCCTCTAATATACTGATTCCTAATCATGTCCATCCTAGTCACACCCAGTGCAAATCTTAACATCTTTAACTCTGCCACATCCAGCTCTGACTCCTGCCTTTTCATCAGTGCCACCGTCTCCAACCCATATAACATAGCTGGTCTCACTACCCTCTTGTAGACCTTCCCTTTCACGCTTACTGGTACCCATCTGTCACAAATCACTCCTGACACTCTTCTCCACCCATTCCACCCTGCCTGTACTCTCTTCTTCACCTCTCTTCCACACTCACCATTACTCTGAACTGTTGATCCCAAGTACTTAAACTCATCCACCTTTACCAACTCTACTCCCTGCATCCTCACCATTCCTCTACCCTCCCTCACATTTACACACATATATTCTGTTTTAGCCCTGCTGACCTTCATTCCTCTCCTCTCTAAAGCATATCTCCACCTCTCCAGGGTCTCCTCAACCTGGTCCCTACTCTCACTACATATCACAATGTCATCTGCAAACATCATAGTCCACGGGGCCTCTTGTCTGATTTCATTTGTCAACCTGTCCATCACTACTGCAAATAAGAAAGAGCTCAAAGATGATCCTTGATGTAATCCCACCTCCACCTTAAACATATCTGTCACTCCCACCACAGTCCTCACCAATGTCACACTACCCTCGTATATATCCTGTACCACTCTTACATTCTTCTCTGCCACTCCCGAATTCCTCATACAATACCACAACTCCTCTCTAGGCACCCTGTCATATGCTTTCTCTAAGTCCACAAAGACACAATGCAACTCCTTCTGACCTTCTCTGTATTTCTCCAACACTCTCAGAGCAAATATTGCATCTGTAGTGCTCTTTCCTGGCATAAAACCATACTGCTGATCACTAATCATCACCTCCCTTCCTAACCTAGCTTCCACTACTCTTTCCCATAACTTCAAGCTGTGACTGATCAATTTTATCCCTCTGTAATTACTGCAGCACTGCACATCACCCTTATTCTTAAAGATGGGTAACAAAACACTTTTTCTCCACTACTCAGGCATCCTCTGACTTTCCAAAATTTCATTAAACAATCTGGTTAAAAATTCCACTGCCATTTCACCTAAGCACCTCCATGCTTCCACTGGTATGTCATCTGGGCCATCAACATTTCCATTCTTCATCCTCTTCATAGCTGACCTTACTTCCTCCTTGCTAATCTGTTTTACTTCCTGATTCACTATCCCCACATCATCCAACCTTCTTTCTCTCTCATTCTCTTCATTCATCAACCCTTCAAAGTACTCTTTCCATCTACTCAACACACTCACCTCACTTGTGAGTACGTTTGCCTCACTATCCTTTATCACCCTTACCTGCTGCACATCTTTCCCAGCTCTGTCCCTCTGTCTAGCCAATTGGTACAGGTCCTTTTCTCCCACTTTAGTGTCAAATCTCTGATATAACTCTCCATATGCCTTATCTTTAGCCTTCGCCACCTCTCTCTTTGCCATGCATCTCATCTCCTTATACTCATGTCTACTTTCTTCATCTCTTTGGCAATCCCACTTCTTCTTCGCCAGCCTCTTCCTCTGTATACTCTCTTGTACTTCTTCATTCCACCACCAGGTCTCCTTGTCTTCTTTCCTCTGTCCAGATGTCACACCAAGCACCTTTCTATCAGTCTCCCTTACTAGCTCTGCTGTAGTTTCCCAGCTATTCGGTAACTCTTCACTGCCTCCCAGTGCCTGTCTTAACTCTTCCCTGAACTCCACCTCACAATCACCCTTTTTTAACTTCCACCATTTAATCCTTGGCACTGCTTTCACACTTCTCCTCCTCTTCTTGATGACCAACGTCATCCTACAGACCTCCAATCTATGCTGCTTAACTACACTTTCCCCTGTCACCAATCTCCTTCAGACTGACCCTCCTACATAGGATATAATCCACCTAAGTGCATCTTCCTCCACTCTTGAAAGTCACGTATGTGGAGAACATTTCACTTACCTAGTTAACAAATTAGAAATATTAAGATTCTGGCAATACTTGCAATGTAGGCAAAATAGTAGTCACAGCTTCTATACTGGGTATAATGTTGTCATGCAGTCAGCAATTAATTTCCTGGCATGTGTTTATCATTTATTTTTCCTAGCTTCAGCCACAGCTGACTGTCATAGAGGCCTTCCTAAATGTCTACATTCCCATGCATTCTCAGATACCTACTCAACCTATCTCTTTGGATTGTAGTCCCAGGTGGGAATAGCCTCAGTGAATGCAATCGAGGGAGGTAAGCGGAGAGGACAGCAGCAAGTAAATGGTCAGTTTAATTGTTCGGCTACTTTCCTAATGACAAAGGAAAGCCAGGCTGAAGCAAGAGCTGTCAAGACAATTCGTCTGACAACTGTGAGACCTAAGGTAAATTCCACTATTAAACATCAACAACAGAAACTTCTCTTCCAGGAAGGAATCTTTGTATTTGTCACTGGCATGTAGAGCTAACATCTGGGACAAACACATACACTGTATCATCAAGAAGAGATATTGTTTACAACATTTTAGAACCACTCCAGCCCTTCTTCACAGGGTAGCCATATCCTCTTTGCTGGATTTTCAACCAGCTCTAAAAAATTATTTGATACAAGGCTTATTTTTAACATGGTGGAGAAGATAACATAGTAAAAAGAATGCAGCCAAAAGTACAGTGTCCATTATTCTTTGAATATAAAACAAAGTTACAGTAGTGCAACCATTGCCTTTTGGTCTGGGAACAGCATATTTTTAAGTTCTTTCAGTGTGGTACCTAATAGAATGTTTCTTACACATCGCCAGCAAGATTACATAGTGCCTTTGTTGAACTAAGACAAAATACAGGACGCTTTGGATGCTTTCTAGTCACTTCATTTACCTGTTTGTTTATGATTTCAGAGTGCTCACTTTTGGGCCATCTCCAGTATCTTAAGTCTTTTTGAATCCACTGGCAGATCTTACTACCCATCTTAAAAAAAAAAAAAAAAAAAGCTTAGAATGTGTCTTATTGTATTTGCTTGTTCATTTGTTTGTTTTTTGTTTGCTGGAAAACACCCTCTGTGCGAAGGCCCATTAACATGAAGGACAAAGTAGAATGTTCCAAAAATGTATATGATTGTACATTATATAATATACATCCAAAGTAGTGTGTAAAACATCACGGTATAAATAAAACAGACCCCACAGAAAACTACATGACTAGAATCTTTTAAAGAATAATGCAGTACACTACAACAACAGAAAATTTACAAACAATGTCTAAAGGCGACAGTTACACTGTTTGCAAATGAAATTTGAGAACTATGTCATATGATGTTATATGAAGTGAAACCAATACAGAGAATACAGCAGGATCTTAGAGGCCGGAGGCTAAGCATGACATTAGTATCACAATAGAGATGAACAAATGCGTTAAGTTAAATGCTTCACATAAACAAGTAAGTACATGGTATAATCAAAGGTATAATGGGTGATCATGGCAATTTAAACACAGAAGAGTCCGTAGGAGAGTACAAATGGGTGTAAAGGACACAGGTGGAATTTGTGTGAATTAGGAGTATGGAGGTGGGGGGACTGCAGTATTCACACAGCAGCAGAGTGTAGCAATAGTAGGCAGTGTTGTGCATTAAGGGATTCAGGAGAAGGAAACCAGTAATTGGAGTGACTGGAAGAAGGGACAAGTCATCATAACAGCAGGGGATAAGCAGTAGGTATGTTCTGTAATGGAAATGAAAGAATGAAGAGAAATAGGCGCATGAGTGAATGTAGTGTCCCTGTATCTATGATCTAACAGTGTAAAAAGGAAACATGGAGCAGGCAAGCCAAGTATTCCAGTCTAATCCAAAATTAAATACTCCTCATTCAAGGTCTGTATTAGTGGTATATTAGTTTATCATGAAGCCCTCCTTAATCTTGCCCCAGTCCTGCTTCTGTTCAAGAGCTTATCAAACAGCATCCTTCAAACCACACCAATCCACAGGTTCATTGATAGGTTGGTTGTTTACTTATTTATTTATTTACTTACTTACTTACATTTTGTTGACCTTGGTAAACCACTGATCACAGAAGACCAATTACAGGTTTATCGTTGGTAACTAAATACATATGCAAATATAGTATCAGTACTGCAACAAATGTACACATACAGTTGCGCAGAAGTAATTCACGTCAGAATAATAACAAATAATATGGTACCAGTGAAGCAAACCTGTTTACATTTTATTGAAAGACAGATTTATAGCTGGGAGAAACTGAGGTTGCAAAATAATTATTATAATATGTAGATATTTACACGTAGTAGTAATAGAAAAATCACAGTTCCAAAGTTTGTTAGAGTGGTTATGGGGTTATGTTAGGTTAGAGAGAAGAGAGAGAGGAGGATTGTGATTGCCTAAGATGGATATGTGAATATGAGAGAAGTAGATAAACAGTGGCAATGAGCTGCATGAGTGGAAACAGCCAGAGCAGTTGGTTATTATTAGACAGTGAAAACACTTATGTTATATGGTTAAACTGTGGTAGTGATAGAAAAAAGAAGGGAACAAGTTATGTACATAATTACAAGAGGTTTGTTCAAATGTGGTCTGTAGAGAGAACTGTAAACTAGGATGTGGGTGGTCGGGCCTTGTTCTAGACAAGGTTTTGAAGATGATGTTATGTCACCTGCACTTGTACAGATACTGCTCAAATGCAAGTCTGAAGTTAGTGTAGTCAATGATAGCAGTGAGTGTCTGTGGCAGAGACTGACATAGTCTTAGAGCAGCTTAGCAGAAGATGTTTGGAGTGATGGCCCAGATGAGGCTTGACTTCAGAAGTTGTAGCTTTGATTACAGGTGATAATTTTTATTGCCAGAGGGGAGGGAGTGTCTTGGTGGAACAATTTGAAGAAAAGAGAGCCTAGGCTGGCTCTGTCTTGAACTGACAATCAGTATGCCAGTTATTAGGAATGCAGTCAAGGAGACATTTGAGGAACCTGGCATAGTTTCCCCAATTACCTTGAGCCATACAGTAGGCAAAAGGAGACTGAGGAATCAACCCTGGACTACAAGAAGCAGCTTGTTAACAGCTCATAGCCTTAATCCTCTATGACAAATACAAGATCCTGCTCATGCTTATTGCAGCTTGAGTGATGTACTCTCTTCCATCCCTAATGTATTGAATGGTTTACCAGAGCCACTCTACCAGATTTCTTTAGCATCTGTGCTTTCATTTGGGCAATGGTTGTTGTTGGTGCCTTCTTAATCTGTACCTGTTGAATCAAAAGAGTCCTCCAAATGTGTTAAGTTTAATGCTTCACATAAACAAGTAAGTACATGGTGTAATCAAAGGTTTAATGGGTGATAATGGAAATTTAAGCACAGAAGAGTCCATAGGAGAGTACAAATGAATGTAAAGGACACAGGTGGAATTTGTGTGAATTAGGAGTACGGAGGTGGGGGGACTGCAGTATTCACACAGCAGCAGAGTGTAGCAATAGTAGGCAGTGTTGTGCATTAAGGGATTCAGGAGAAGGAAACCAGTAATTGGAGTGACTGGAAGGAGGGACAAGTCATCATAACAGCAGGGGATAAACAGTAGGTATGTTCTGTAATGGAAATGAAAGAATGAAGAGAAATAGGAACATGAGTGAAAGTAGTGTCCCTGTATCTATGATCTAACAGTGTAAAAAGGAAAAATGGAGCAGGCAAGGCAAGTATTCCAGTCTAATCCAAAATTAAATACTCCTCATTCAAGGTCTGTATTAGTGGTATATTAGTTTATCATGAAGCCCTCCTTAATCTTGCCCCAGTCCTGCTTCTGTTCAAGAGCTTATCAAACAGCATCCTTCAAACCACACCAATCCACAGGTTCATTGATAGGTTGGTTGTTTACTTATTTATTTATTTACTTACTTACTTACATTTTGTTGACCTTGGTAAACCACTGATCACAGAATACCAATTACAGGTTTATCTCTGGTAACTAAATACATATGCAAATATAGTATTAGTACTGCAACAAATGTACACATACAGTTGCGCAGAAGTAATTCACATCAGAATAATAACGAATAATATGGTACCAGTGAAGCAAACCTGTTTACATTTTATTAAAAGACAGATTTATAGCTGGGAGAAACTGAGGTTGCAAAATAATTATTATAATATGTAGATATTTACATGTAGTAGTAACAGAAAAATCACAGTTCCAAAGTTTGTTAGAGTGGTTATGGGGTTATGTTAGGTTAGAGAGAAGAGAGAGAGGAGGATTGTGATTGCCTAAGATGGATATGTGAATATGAGAGAAGTAGGTAAACAGTGGCAATGAGCTGCATGAGTGGAAACAGCCAGAGCATTTGTTTATTATTAGACAGTGAAAAGGCTTATGTTATATGGTTAAACTGTGGTAGTGATAGAAAAAAGAAGGGAACAAGTTATGTACATAATTACAAGAGGTTTGTTCAAATGTGGTCTGTAGAGAGAACTGTAAACTAGGATGTGGGTGGTCGGGCCTTGTTCTAGACAAGGTTTTGAAGATTATGTTATGTCACCTGCACTTGTACAGATACTGCTTAAATGCAAGTCTGAAGTTAGTGTAGTCAATGATATCAGTGAGTGTCTGTGGCAGAGACTGACATAGTCTTAGAGCAGCTTAGCAGAAGATGTTTGGAGTGATGGCCCAGATGAGGCTTGACTTCAGAAGTTGTAGCTTTGATTACAGGTGATAATTTTTATTGCCAGAGGGGAGGGAGTGTCTTGGTGGAACAATCTGAAGAAAAAAGAGCCTAGGTTGGCTCTGTCTTGAACTGACAACCAGTATGCCAGTTATTAGGAATGCAGTCAAGGAGACAATTGAGGAACCTGGCATAGTTTCCCCAATTACCTTGAGCCATACAGTAGGCAAAAGGAGGCTGAGGAATCAACCCTGGACTCCAAGAAGCAGCTTGTTAACAGCTCATAGCCTTAATCCTCTATGACAAATACAAGATCCTGCTCATGCTTATTGAAGCTTGAGTGATGTACTCTCTTCCATCCCTAATGTATTGAATGGTTTACCAGAGCCACTCTACCAGATTTCTTTAGCATCTGTGCTTTCATTTGGGCAATGGTTGTTGTTGGTGCCTTCTTGGTCTGTATCTGTTGAATCAAAAGAGTCCTCCACCAGCCCTGCCTTGACAGCCAAGTGACTCAAATGGAATAAAGTACTCTGGAGTTTCAAAGGTTTGTGACAGATTAAATGTTAGAAATTGTCTTTCACTACCAATGTTATTTACCAGAGAGATAGTCAAGTGTTATCCTTTCTCAAGAATGAATTAATGGGGTGAAGAGTCCCGTCACTTAGGAGGCAGTGGCCAATGACAGATCATGAAAGATAATGAAATTTCTTCCATTTGCTCTGAGAACTTTTCAGGTCTAGCTTTTGGCAAGCATAAGTTAATAGTCATACAACTTGATCTAACATTAACAGCTCCTAGATAGTAGACATTTCTTGGTCTCTCTTGATATAAGCCATCAAGGTCTTCTATCTGTTCAGGACTTCATATTCCCACTACAACAGTGCATAAACCTTTAGAAACGGTAGCAGTTGAGGTTCTTCACTACCTTCAGGACACTTGAACAATCATAAAATGCAGTAGGAGTGTAACCAGGAATGTATGTTTTGTAGTGGCAATCTCATGTTGTTGTAGCCCAGCTAGCATGGCATTTAAAGGTTTACTATTATAAAGTTGAAGTGTACTTAATCGAAAATGGAATTCTATGAGTGTGTGTGTGTGTGTGTGTGTGTTGTAGCCCAGCTAGCATGGCATGTAAAGGTTTACTATTATAAAGTTGAAGTGTACTTAATCGAAAATGGAATTCTATGAGTGTAGTGTGACAGCGGTGAGGTCTGCAGTGGGAGTGACGGATGCATTTAAGGTGGAGGAGGGATTACATCAAGGATCAGCACTGAGCCCTTTCTTATTTGCAATGGTGATGGACATGTTGACAGACGAGATCAGACAAGAGTCCCCGTGGACTATGATGTTTGCAGATGACATTGTGATCTGTAGTGAGAGTAGGGAACAGGTGGAGGAGACCCTGGAGAGATGGAGATATGCTCTAGAGAGAAGAGGAATGAAGGTCAGCAGGACTAAGACAGAATATATGTGTGTAAATGTGAGGGAGGGTAGAGGAATGATGAGGATGCAAGGAGTAGAGGTGGCGAAGGTGGATGAGTTTAAATACTTGGGGTCAATAGTTCAGAGTAATGGTGAGTGTGGAAGAGAGGTGAAGAAGAGAGTACAGGCAGGATGGAGTGGGTGGAGAAAAGTGTCAGGAGTTATTTGTGACAGACGAGTACCTGTAAGAGTGAAAGGGAAGGTCTACAAGAGGGTAGTGAGACCAGCTATGTTATATGGGTTGGAGACCGTGGCATTGACAAAAAGGCAGGAGTTTGAGCTAGATGTGGCAGAGTTAAAGATGTTAAGATTTGCACTGGGTGTGGCAAGGGTGGACAGGATTAGGAATAAGTATATTAGAGGGTCAGCCCAGGTTGGAAGGTTTGGAGACAAAGCCAGAGAGGCAAGATTACGTTGGTTTGGACATGTGCTGAGGAGGAATGCTGAGTATATTGAGAAAAAGATGCTAAGGATGAAGCTACCAGGTAACAGGAAAAGAGGAAGGCCTAAGATAAGGTTTATGGATGTGGTGAGAGAGGACATGCAGGTGGTTGGTGTGACAGAGCAAGATGTAGAGGACAGGAAGAAATGGAACCAGGTGATCTGCTGTGGTGACCCCTAACGGGAACAGCCGAAAGAAGATGATGATGATTGTGTAACACATGATGAAATGTCTTACCTCATTTTTTGAATTTATTTTAATGAAAGAATGGATTCATTCAGTAATGAGAGATTGATTTTTATGCAACATGATTTGTGCGTCTGCTGCTGTGTTTTTGCTTGCACACTAGGTGATTTTGGACTGAGGCATGATTTAACAATTAAATTGAAATACGCAAAAAGCGAATGTCGACCTTCACGTTACATAACTTTCAACATTTCTTACGTTCGGCACTTAAAAATGTGGCTATTCACTTCATTCTTTTTTAAAAAATATGTTCTGTGATTCAGTAAAATGATAGTAAACCACATTTAAAATGCAACTCATTCTAAATATTGACCCCTACATATTTAAGACGTTTTACCATGATTTTTATCTATGGCATCCTGCACTCAGGAAATAAAGGCTATTTCCAAAATAATAATTCTATTTTAATAAAAATGTGCACTTTACAATGGGTTATGGTAGCATAACTTAAAGACTAATGCACTGCAACTCATTTGATTAAGGTATATTGTATAATGGGGGTGGAATTAACAAATGTATGTGGAGAGCAATGCCCTGCAAATTCCCATGGAGGGAGTGGCACTTAGTACACATTCATAACAATTATAAAAAAACTTTGCGGTCACAAAGCCACAGGGTACATTATAAAATTTATTACTACCGGCCTGTTTCTTCTACTGGGTTTAATCAAATGGACTTCAACAGTTCTGGTGCTGATGAAGTACCAAGAGCTATTGTTATGCTCGGCATTATTTGAAACCCGTCTGAGATATCATCTGACCTCGATAAGACATGTGAGAAATGTATAGCACTAAGTACACAAAGTACAACAGGCTACAACATTATACTGTAACACACTGTTCTGTCTTCATGTTGATTTAATCTTTTGAGCAGCTCGAGGTCACCTTCTGTTTGCCAGTCAGGTCCTCTTGGACTCTGTACATTATGCACAGTATATTCTTCAGAGATTTACAAACTAATAGTGTAGTACATTATTTCAGTTCTGTCATGTTATGTAGCTCATACAACTTCCCTCACACTGAGACAGCTGTTTTAGTTGTAACCCTAAACATGGCATCCTTGAATGATGTAAATGCAAATAAAACATTCTGAGTCAACCTTTGCACTTCAGTCATAATGTGTTTTATTAAAGCATAGACTAAAAGCAGATAATTATTATGACAAGCTTGCTTTATATTTAAAGTGAAATATTCTGCAGTTTGCCCACACCTGTGCAACAAACTACATATATGTGTGTGTGTATATATATATATATATATATATATATATATATATATATATATATATATATATATATATATATATGGATCCCTATCACAACACCGACATGCCACAAACCCGACACTCAAAACAACGACACCAAAACACCAAAAACGGCAACTCACAAAACCGAACACCATAACACTGACACACAAAACGTAAACTACACATAACACACAACTATACATGCACTAACCCTAACCCAAACCCTAACCCTAAGGTCCGACACTACCGCACACTTACCCTACCCGCACCCTAACCCTAACTCACTTAACCCGCCACTAAACCTACATTCTGTCACTATCGCACACTTACCCTACCCGCACCCTAACCCTAACTCACTTAACCCGCCACTACACCTAAAGTCCGTCACTACTGCACACTCACCTTTCCCGCACCCTAACCCTAAATCCCACACTATCTCACACTTACCTGTCCGCTCCCTAATGCTAAATCCCTCACTATCGCACACTTACCGACTCATGCTCACACATTGCCCAAGTCGATGTTTTGGCTGCTGGAATTTCACATTGTCAATCATCTGTCTCGTCGGTCTTCTCGTGTCGGTCTTCTTAGCGTCGGTGTTTCGGCGTGTCGATAAAGTCAAGGGGACCCATATATGTATATGGACATGGAAAGATGATGAACTTATACTTGTTTGTTTGTGTCTTTCGGCTTTTCCTGGTTAGGGCTCACCACAGTGGCACTCCAGTCTGCTAATGATTGGTAGTTGATTTTTACGTGCCGAGTTACCAGCCCTGAAGCACAACCTTCAACGAAGGTATACCCATTCATGCATGTCTCCACGCAGAAGACGCTCTAGCTGAGAATCAAACCGGACAGCGTCTTATGTGAGGCGACAACGCTACCGCAGCACCAGATGAACCTATACTAAACCTGCCTAAAACTATCACATTCTTCATCTCAAGTCTGCCTTGTATGTTTAGTATGATTGTTTAAGGGTGAGTACAGTCCTATAAAATGACAAGGTTAATTTATTACCTTAACTTGCTGCAATGCAAACATTAAAAGTCTCTGAGCAAACAACATGTCAGTATTTATATTTCAGAGAACCAATGAACAGTCAAGCCAAGATGCCCCCACTGTGGAGCAGAATGGTAGCCAAAATTAGTAGGACTGCTTGCAGAAATTACAAGCATTCAGATCTACCTCAAGAGACAAAGCTGCACAAGCAAGTATACCTTGACAATAGAATATCATTTGGTTTTGCTTGGTTTTGTGAACAGTGCACGTGCGCGTGTGTGCACATATACACTCTATATAAAAACATGCAGGGGTGTGTGTGTGTGTGTGTGTGTGTGTGTGTGTGTGTGTGTGTGTGTGTGTGTGTGTGTGTGTGTGTGTTTATTGTACAGTTAGTGTTGTTGCCTCCCAGCACTTGGTTTTCCAATTCATTTCTCAGCTGTTGCCTTTTGTGCAGAATCTGCATGCCTTCCCTGTATCTGCTTAAGTTTCCTTCCAGATTCTAAACACATTGCAGGTAAACTGCTAATACTGTAAATTGTAGAGGTTGTGAGTGTAGTGATCAGATTTGCCATTTCATACTGCTTATCAAAATCTGTGTAATGAGACTGTTGTTAAGTGGGGATAAGGACTTTGTCCTTTCCTTACTCTTCTGTGATTATGGAGTTAGTATAATTAGAGATGAGGGGTTTGAGCTTGTGAGGGGAACTTACCTCTCCCCAGAAAAGCACTGTTCTAATATGCTTTTTTCTTTGCAGAAATCACAGTTTTGTGCATGTAGGATTCCCATGTTTGTTGTTTTGTGCAGTTGTGGTATTACCATATTTACAGTTGCAATGGGGTGCAAAGGATGGGGAACTTATCTCTGCAAAATCCATCCCTGAGAGTCAGAAGCACTGAGCCACAATCATGGTTAGCCCTCCTATGCTTACTGTGTGTGCGTGATGGGCCCCACTGCTCGTTAACAATGAAAAGAGCTAGTAAAGTGTGCAAAGAGAACAACTCAGTAAATATATAGCCCGTGGTCACAGTATGGACTGCAAGAAGAGCAGGTCGGAGTATGGTGTGACCACAGGGAAGTACAAGTATAGTAGAGCTTGTCCATTATGCTCTCTCCTCAAAGGTACTCTGCACAATCTTGTGCACACAGTGGTGGCAAGAAAAAGAAATTATGAAGTTTGCGTGATGATCTATTTTTGACCTAATGAAAAATGTGTGTGTGTGTGCGTGTGTGTGTGTGTATGTGTGTGTGTGTGTGTGTGTGTGTGTGTGTGTATATATATATATATATATATATATATATATACACTACACACACACACACACACACACACGTATATATATATATATATATATATATATATAAAGAGAGAGAAGGTAAGTTGTGAAAGGTAGTTTAGAGGAAGGTAAGAGGGTTATGTGGTAGGTAGTAGGACCATACAAATAAACATATAATACAGACAAGACCATAAAGGGAGGTGTAAGAATATATACATTTAAACACTTACAATAGTGCATGTACACTTCTGTTTGTTATAATATATATGTATTAAAGAGTTAAAACTTTCTTAACTGAAAATAAGTAGAAAAAGTAGAAAAAAATAGAGTAGTTAATTAGTATATATGTCTGGCATCCATACTGTGATAATTGTTCCGTGACTAGTACAGCTGCAAGGAAAATTGCAGATAAAGATAATGCCCGAATTTTTGACTAGTACAGCTGCAAGGACAAGCGGAGACAAGAACGACTACCTAAGTCTTTAAGGTCGCCACATAATTTGCCTTGAAACAGAAGAAAAATCAGCTTATGAGCAGATTGCATGACATCAAGCAAACTTCAAAAGATTGCTTTCATAGACAGAATCCAAATGGTCTAAAAGTACTATAAAAAGACTGTAAGACTAAATGGTGTTAGTTCTGATATTTTTGTAGGAACATCAGTTCCAAAGAAAATTGAGAATTATCATTCTTATTTGTACCAGAAAGCAAACTTTGTACATTAAAACCTGTAAGCTGTAACATATGGTACATGTCGCTTGTTATATAGATAAGTTATTTTATTAGTAACTGCGGTTAAGTTGCTTAAAGTTGTTACAGTGATAATTGTTCCAGGTATTACAAATTGGCATGATAATTAGTTTTTAAGGAGATGGTGACACAATCAAAGTATGTAGAAGACAAGATGAAGGGGGCATCAGACAAACAGAGAAAAGACGGTGGTGATGCCGGATGAGGATGAAGGTAAGTGGGGCACCTGGGGACACCACTAGCTGTGATGTTGCTGGCAGTGATGTAGTCGCCACTGGTGGTGGTGGCGGCATGGCAGGTCTGGATGGTGTTAGGAGTGCTGGACTAGAAGCTTCTGCATATAAATGTAAAATATCTGAAGAGAAAGAAATGAATGCACATAGTGGAAAGGATAACAAGAAAGAGGGTGGGGGAGAGAGAAAAGTACAAATACAGGGAAAATGCAGATACAACATCATCAAAATCTGACCATTTTGTCTGCACTATAATACAAAGCTCATGAAACAACCACCCTACTTTAACAATGCTGTGCCTCTATGCAGTCCTTATGTGAGTTGAACTCACAGCCTTCATCATTTTAATGACAAAGGGACTTCACATACATGCTGAACCATAGCAGAAGTCAGGCAGACACTTTCAGTGAAACACACATTAATTGTGTGTCACACACTTGCACAATAAAAGGCTAGAACAGACAAAAAAAAAACATGCGTCACTCTAAGGAACTTAAACACCCATTTTTCACTGTTAAAAGCACTTCAATTTACATGTTGGGCTACAGCAATAGTTAGACAGAAGCCTTCAGAGAAACACACAGTAATTGTGTGGCACACACTTGCAGAATGAAAGAGGTAAAAGCACATAAACCTTCTGGGACTTGAACCCACAACCATCATCCCTACACTGTCAAACAAACATTACTTCTATGCTGAGCTATAGCAACTCTCAGAAAAATGGCTTCAGGGAAACACACAGTAAGTATGGGGTTTATGGTTAATCGTCAAAGACAAAATTCATCTAACGGCTTTTAAACTAACACTATCAGTCGACCATGCTTTTTATTGTATAGGTTGATCATCATAAATCCATTCATTGAATACTCATAGCCATCTACAAGAAAATAGCACAACAGAAAGATTACATTAACACTGGACATTCGTTATGTGGGGCGCTGTGCTCCCCACACCCCCATTATTCATATATACCAACTCCAAGATCGCACGATGGTGGAGAAAGGACAGGTTTGCTATCATGTACTGAAGATGGACAGCTAAAACTATTTGATGAATGGATTTACAATGATCAGCCTATATGACAAAAAGCACATTCGATGGGTAGTGTTTGCTTAGAAGCCATTTGATGGATTTTGTCTTCAACGATTAACCACAGATCTGTAATTATATGGCACACTCCTGCAGAATAAAAGAGGAAAAAGCATGTAACCCCTCTTGCATTTGAACCCACAACCATCATCTCCTGCTCTCTCGGTCACACTTCACTTGCATGCTGAACTATAGCAACATTCAGACAAATCCCTTTAGGCAAACACACAGTAATTATCTGGCACATTCTTGTAGAATGAAAGAATAAAAGATACAGCAATGATTGTTCAGGATACTGCCTTTGGCATCTAACGTCATTATCCAAAGTCGTTGTTGGAAGTGTTATTGATTGCAAAGAGAAATGCTGAAAACGTTGCAGTCATGCCTGATTTCATCTGTGTCATCTCATATGTAATGTCACTCAGCTCATTTGTGCAAACAGTGCTGGGAAAGGCAAATATAAGTAGCATATGATAGTGAGTGTATATAATAGCTGGAGGTGCGACACATGACAGCCTAGCTCCTTACTATGCAATGAGTTGTAGCAGTGCTCATCAGTTGTAATTGAACATCAACAGTGCTCTTCATGATTCACCACACCCACTGGAAACAGAAAAGAAAAGTGATTGGCAAGCCTTACATGGGCATGAGTAAGGTGCGTTTAGCTACTTTTTTGACCAAATTAAAGGGTGGAAATAGGAGTAGAAGAAAGTGATGAAAAGAAGAAGCAAGCAGAGGTAGAACATATGGTTAGCAACTAAGAAAAGATGGAGGTGGAAGGTGGTGTATAAGGTTTTGCTGCACATGCCGATTTTTCATGAATAAAGAGAAGGCAGATTGGGAAGGCAGTATGGGAACTAAGAATGTAAAAGAGTTAAGGCAGGTAAAAGGGAAAGACAG
The DNA here is from genome assembly GCF_019279795.1 of Protopterus annectens. Taxonomy (NCBI): domain Eukaryota; kingdom Metazoa; phylum Chordata; order Ceratodontiformes; family Protopteridae; genus Protopterus; species Protopterus annectens. Next base: position 1,913,752,074 of record NC_056737.1, read on the forward strand.
ACAATGGTGAAGGAGAATCAGACAGAGAGAGGACAATAGGGAGGGGTGGATTGTACAACCAACAAGTGTGAGCCTTGACACAATAGGCAGGGGAACACCAGGATGGGTGATAGAATGGGATTCCACAGCTGCAGTCCCTGCCAGCTGTGATCCAGTAGAAAATTATTCACACCCTTGATACCATCTCCACTGGGCCCTGTTTCAGATAGTGGTTCTCCGTATGACTGATTCAGGCATCTAACCTCCAGTCGACTATCTCCCCCACAATGTTTTCCAGCTGATGTTGAGAGATAAAACTGCTACCTCCAGTGGTACTGTTACTGGAAGGTGCAACAGTCACAGTATCTAATGCAGGACTACCTGTACTGGGTGTTGCAGACAGGACAGAATGAGTGGAGATTATTCAGTAGACTGGGACCCAGATGTGCTGGGTGCATCTGGTGGTGGTGATGGAACTTCTGCTGCCACCTGTGGGGCACTGTCAGGCCTTGCCTTAGTGGTAGGTGCAGGTCTTAGTGCTGTTGTATATAATAATAAATGGAGATAAACTAAATAAGTGTATGTAATAGAAAGGATTTTGCCAAACAGGGTGATGGAAAGAGAAATACAAAGACAATGAAAAAATACAGCTGATATATACTTATAGTATGATTAAGTTACAACTGCTACATCTGAGAGAACAACAGACACACTTCTCAGTTTAACAAAACTGATAACATAGATAAGTGAGAGGAGTACATTAAGCTACAGCTGTCATCACCTGCATTCTGAAAGGCAAATGCTTAACATAATGACCTAAGGTCTGTCGTCTAAGACACAGTAATAGGATGTCAGAGACAAATATACTTATGCATAGAAAACATGCTACTCAGACATACATGCCCCTCACAAGTACTGTAAGCAAGAGAAACAAGTAATGACAAAGAGTGTCAGTAATGCAAATTTCCACCTTTTAAAAAACATTTATCATCTATATCACCCCTGTTTAATGCTGTAAGTAGTATAATGAGACAGACACCTCAACTGAGAAATTTTCAGAAAGTACACGTGGGAAAGAGGGAACCAAACCCACAGACATCATCACAATGTGTGAGCACAGTCTTAACATCTTGAGACACTTGTCCAAGGATTGCAAGATACACATGCCTACACACACGCACACAAACACACACACACACACACACACACACACACACACACACACACACACACACACACACACACATGCATGCATAACATTCAACAGTCATATTGCTCCCTTTGAACTATGGCAAGTTATCACAGAAGTGGCAGTGATGTACAAAAATGATGCTGTATGAAAGACTTTGTTGCATATTTAGGAGACATTCCTATAACCCCATTGTTTTTTTGCGAATTGCTTTTCCAATCTTTCATCTAAAGCCTTCATCTGATTGATTCTTATAGTTATACAATATTTCGTATAGTCTAATTATTCCTTTTTTAACAGTGGAAAGATGGCAGAAGGCTGCCAGCCTAGTCAAATAGAATTTGATACATAATTCTATTGTATAAATAATGTAAAATACAGGCTTGTGTTTTTAAATGAAAGAAAACATTGTAAAATGTGAACTTCAAGTTTGTTGCAACATTGCCATCTTCTGTAAGGAAAACCAAGCCAAGGATTTCAAATGTGTCTTTTAAAGCTGAAAAGATCTTATAAATCTCTTTGATGTTTACAAGTCGGCTCCAGTGGGTCTGGATGAAGGTTTCATGCCCATTGTTTTAAGGTTAAAGTTAAGGGCCAGAATTTACATGTGAAAGGTGATTTATTGCTCTGGTTTCTGCTAGAGTGTATATGTGAAATGCCTTGTATTGTTGTAGTTTCCTGAGCAGGTATTAGCTTGCTAAATAATGCAGTTTGTGGCCTGAGAAAACCTAAGTGTCAAAATGATGTACTTTGCGATGGCCTCAGCAGAGCTGTTGGTTAGTGTTTAAAAACTATTGTTCATTTGATATTGGACATCAAACCCAGCACTGCTTGCTCTTTATGTATGTAAGTAAGATAATAGCACTGTGATTTCTCTTAGGAATAGTTAAACTTAGAAGAAAGTTAGACTAAGTATTTTTCTTTGAAATCAGATCTTTCCTACAATATTGTTTTAAGTTTCTGTATGATCTCTGAACTTGGGTAGCATTGTACTGTAGTAGTATTGTCTTGTGTTTTAATTATTTATTATTAAATATTTTAAAACCTTTACCTGTGGCTGGTTTATGTAGAGATAATTTAACCTCTAAAGTACATTACATATTTACAGATTTTACTGTCTAAGTCATGCCAAATTAAGCCTAGACTGAATAGTCACATTACCGATTGGATAATAATATTGCACAGTAATAATTGGACACCCTTTTAAGGGCCTTTTAGTAGCTGACATAATTAGCTGGGTGGTGGCAGGAATTATTACCATATGGCCTGGGTAATAGGGGCACAGCTGGAGAACCTGTGCCAGCCTTTTCCCAGGAGGGTCTGTGTGGTTGTATAAGCTCTTCTCAAAGTGTGTGTGTGGTGTGTCAGCTACTTGGCAGGGACCCAAAGCACTGGTTGGACAGAGAAAGTACTGGAGGTTTTAGCTTGCCCGGCTAGGCTGAGACCTGAACCCTATAGCTGTGCCAGTGGGGAGTCTTATTGGGGACCTGGTGAGCAAGGGAGCACCCAGCCCCAGACTGACTGTGATCTCTGTGTGCACTAAAGGGAAATTGTACTTTACTGCGTGTATCAGCTATCCTTTCTTCTTTTAGGAGACAACCTCCCTGATGTTAGTGGTGAGGATTGAGGCTCCCTGATTGCTGGGCCAGGGCATGGTCATCACAAACAGCAGCTTCTGTTCTAGATTCTACTAAAAACTCTACCAGGGCTGGTCTTTCACCTAGGATCCCCCTATTTCTTTCTCTTTCCCTATACTGTGATATCACTCCTTGATAGAGAAGTAATTCTCTATCCTGCATTCGAAATAAATTATTGGCCTTTTCCCATTCTATTATCTTACCCTCTCTAATTACTTGCTCCCAATACCTTGGTTCTTTTACTAGTTTTCTCCAGTAAATTCCAGCCCCCTCTTGCATATTTTCTGTATCCCTAATTATAGTCACCCTTATCAGCAGAATCTCCTTTCTCCATTACTTTGTTGGCTTAGTTCTTAGAATACTTTCTTCTAGTTTATAAATATAATATTCTGCATGGTTGTTGCTATTCTCTTTAAGAAGTCTGCTCATATTAGGAGGGCAAAACTTCAATATTTGAAGATGTACATAGTTTTGTGTGTTAGTATTAAATTAATAGGTTTTAGGAAGGTATTGTTTTTTTTTTTTAGTTTTTTTTGAGGGCTTTCAATAAAACAAAAAAGTTTTGTAAGCTATAACATAGGCTGAAATGGATATGGCAAGAAACAACTATATAAAAGTTCAACCTGTCAAACAGTTTATACATGTAACACAAAACATGGAAATAGACATTTAAAAAAGGTGTTATACATAAAAGGTGGGAATAACAACATTCTAATACAATGATGCTTTCTGTAATGTCTTTAAATGTCAATGGTTTTACAGATAAATGCAAAAAAGAAAGAGTAGTGAACTGTGTTAAAAATGTAGAGTGCAAATATTTATGTTACAGGAGACACACTTGGAAAGAACTGAACATGTGAATTTGGTAAAGAAAGGTTTTCAGGATGGTTATTCAGTAGAATACCTGGAACAAAGGAAAAGAGGAGCACTTATGTTAATTGTAAGAGGAACCCCCAATAGTGATAGAAAAAGATAAAAAAGATAACAATGGTATATTTGTAGTGCTAAGGAGCTACTGGCAAGGAAGGAGGATTACACTGGCATGTATTTATATTCCACCTACAACTGCTATAATGGAGCTTAAGAACATTTTGTGAGAAATAAGCAGTATTCAGCAAGGAATATTACTTATAAGTGGGGGATAGAACTTGATTTGCAGCAGTGAAGATGCATCTGGGGGGCCCAGAAGGGGAAAGTATAACAAAGGAGGGTAGATTTATGAAGAAATTTATGAAAATATTTTACATGGAAGATGTGAATTCAGTAACAGGAGTTCAGAGTGAATTTACATTTTATTCCCCAAGATATAAAAATTGGGCTAGGCTAGACAGAATTTTTATTTCACAGGAAGATGTGGATTTAATTGAAGGTCTTGATCTGCACCTAATGACTATTTCACATCATGCACCAATAATAACTAAAATAAAAACACAGGGTAATGAAATAAAAATGAGACGCTGGAGCTTTCCCACCTGTCTGTTGAAAAGAGAGGAATTTAAGTAATGGGTAGTGGAGATTATTCAGGAGCTATTCAAGAGGATAGAAATTACTTCTGAAAGAATTATTTAGAGGGACTGAAAAATGTTAAAGTATTTCATAATAGAGGGAATCTCATAGAACAAAAAGGATCAGCTGCAGAATGCTAAGCAGAAAATAAGGGATTACCTCAATATTGTACACAAGTTTAGAAATATTGCTGTTAAGCAATTTTTTTGATAATAACACTAGAGCACAATAACTTTTAGCACAACGATTCAGGCATCAGAAGATAGAAAGGGCTGTCATCAAACTTAAGCAGCCTGTAACAAAGAAGGTAACAAGAGATCCTGTAGAGCTATTAGAAATATTTTGGAAATTCTATAAAAGTCTGCATAAAGCAGAGAAATATGGAAGTCAAGAAAAGATACAAATGGAAATGTTTATGGAAGAATTAAATATGCCAAGGTTAGAGGTAGATGTGGCTCAATTACTAACAGTTAGGATAGGAGGAGATGAGATAAAAATTGTGATGTATAACCAATCAAAAGGAAAGTCCCCAGGAATAGATGGTATTCCTATGGAAATTTGGAAGCTAGATTGTAAAAAATTGGTAAGGATATGGAAGGTTTTGTTTAACAGTATTTTAAGAGAAGGAGAAGAACCAACATCCTGGAGGAAAGCAGTGGTAGCTGTAATACCTAAAGAGGGTAAAGATCTATCAGCTCCATCTTCATAAAGGCCCATTTCAATACTAAACCATGATGATAAAGTGTTCATGTCTATAATGGCTAAAAGAATGGCAAAATAATGCCAAAACTGATAGATATGGATCAATGTGGTTTGTGGAGGGGAGGCAAACATTTGACAACATTAACAGAAAGAGCACTGATAATCCAGGGACATTCAGAATGTAAGAAAATGCCATTGTTATTGTTGGGTCTTGATGAAGAGAAAGCATATGACAGAGTAAGCTAGGACTTTATGAGCAAGGCAATGGAAGCATTTACATTTCCTGAGAAAATTATAATGCTGATTAGCAGGGTATATGAGGGATCAGAGGTGAAAATTAAAGTGGGTGGGGTCTCCTCCTATAATTTCTACTTAAGCAGAGGAAGTAGTCAGGGGTGTCCTCATTCCCCTTTATTTCCATTATATTTAGAACCATTGGCAAAAGAAAATAAGGGACTCAAAAATTCAAGGATATGATTGGTATGGTAGTCAAGAAAAGCTGGTTCTAGTTGCGATGTATTATTGTATATGTGGCACAACCAGAAAGAGACATTACAGTGTTGTGGAACATTTTGAGACAGTTTCCAGTATTTTTGGGATGCAAAATTAATGAAGCTAAAACAAAGGCAATAACAGTAAATTATGAACCCACATATGAATTGGTTCAGAAATATCCATATTTATGGGGACATGATAAATGAAGTATTTAGGAGTATGGATTAAAAATTATTCCGGTGTGGCAGCTAATGATATGTGGGAAGAGACTAAACAAAAGACAAAAAATACAAAAACTGAGAAAATGGAAGCTTTGTTATATGGATATGGATAGTAAGATACAAGCAGTTAAAGTTATTTTAGTCCCATTAGTCTTATACACAGGTCAGGCATATTTTTATCAACCAGAGGAGAAGTTGTGGATAGCAATTAATAAAGAGCTGAAGGACTTTTTCTGGGAGGGGTAGATGGCAAAAGTCAAGTGGGATAAGCCGATTCTTCCAGCAGAACAGGGAAGATTGGGATTACCCTATTTGATAGAGTATTTCAGAGCTACGCAGTTAAGGCTCTAATACATAGAACAAGCAGAAAACTATAATTCACAGTGGAAAGAAATGATGGTGAAACAGAGGGGAAGTTCAAGAAACAAGAGGAGAGAGACTGGGATTTTGGATGCAGGCCTATAAGGAGAATAACAATACTCATACAGAATATTATATCTATAAAGTAGAAAAAGTATCCTGAGAACTAAGCCAATGTGGGAATGGAGATGGAGATTCTGCCAATAGGGATTAGTTCAATTAGGAATATAGACAATAGACAAATGGGGGATGGAGTTTGTTGGAGAAAACTGTCAAAGGAAGCACGGTATTGGGGGTAAATAACTAGAAAGGGAAAGATGATAGAATGGGAAGATGTCAAGTGGTTATTTGGACTGCAGGTTAGAGATTTTCTTCTCTAGGAAGGACTGTTATCAGAGTATAGGCAAAGTGGAAGAAATAGGGGGTCCTAAATGAAAGACCAGCACTGGTAGAGTTTTCAGTAGAATCTAGAAAAGAAGCTGACATTAAAAAAGGAATAATTGGTAGAAAAAATAAAACGTCGCATGATAACTATAAGATTCAATCAGGGGAGGAGTTAAAAAGGATTGGGAGGACAGACTGGATAAGCAATTCACAAAGAAACAATGAGAGGATATATATATATTTCTTCCAAATATGGAACAAAATTGGAAATTTTGGATATTTGCTTGTAAATGTTTACATAGATAGTTTTATACCCCAAGTAGACTCCAGAGAATTTTTCTTCAGGTAGAGACAGCAAATATTGGAGGTGTGATGGGGAAGAATGAGGTAATGGGGAACATATTTTCTGGGAGTGCAGTGAATTGGTGGTCTTTAAGGATTCCCTACGGGATGCACTAGCGAAGGTGCTGGGTGGGCAGATTAGTGTGACGAGGAAGATAATTTTTCTGAGCTATGATACAGAATTGAAATTGCCTAGACATTGTAAGGCCTTGTTGTGTCTAATTATGATGGCTGCCAAAAAAGCAATTACTAGAAAATGGAAATCAAAATCTAAACCAACTGTACTAAAAGTATTGAATATAGTAACAGAGATAAAACAACTGGAATTGAGATCTTTTAGGAGCAAACTACATAGGAAAAATGGGAATTGTTGGAATACACAGAGGGGAGGAATAAGGTTTAAAAGAAGGCAGGACTTAAATGAGCTATGTAATTTTTGACAGAAAATGATTGGGTAGATTATAAGTAATCTATAATGTTTGCAACTGGGAGTGTGTCAGTAAGGTTTGTGATATAAAATGCTTGCAGCTAGGACTGTGTTGGTGTGGTTTGTTTTCATTTATATAAATGTATGAATTGTGTATGTATGTATGTATAACTGTATGATTGCATATGTCCTAAGTGATGGTTTAATAAAGATGTTTCTTGTTTAAAAAGTGGGGGGGGGCAGGAATTAAATAATTTATGTAATGTTGCTTAGGAATATATGATATATAGCAATATATGTGAAGTATAATGTTTGTAAACATGAACTTATTAATACAGTTTGATTACTTGTATATAAATGTACATTTGTCTATTTCACAAGTGTTAATTCAGTAAAGGTGTTTACAAGTAAAAAAAAAATACATAATATTATGTTCGTTTTTTTACTCAGTGCATCTTCCACATTTGAAATAAACTCCCTCTGCATAACAAGCAGAAATACCTTCCCATAAAAATGTTAACGTAAATGTCAATGATAAAATGGGTGACCACAAATTTGTGCCTAGCATTAATGCTAATGATCTCCATTCCAGAGGGAACTAGTCTATCCTTAACCTTACAAGGGTGGTGGGCCTACGCATCCTGAAGGCTCTCCAGTCCTAATCTAAATATAAATCTATGAACATATGAACTTATAAAGAAGTCAACTACTGGGTACTCCAAAGAGCCCAACAAAGTAGTGGACTGTTGATGCTTTTATGAGGATGTCAAATGTATCAGAATTGTTTTTATTAATTTAACATATTTATAATGTATACACAGAAAGGAAGAAATTCAACATATACTGTTATACACTATCAGGACTACATTTAATCAATATAATCTTATACAATTAACACATTAAGAGTATTGATATTTCAACAGCAACATTTCAAGGCTATCCCAACCACTAAAAGTCTTCTATGATTTATAGATCTTATTCCGGTCACTTATTTTTCAGTTTTTCATAGTTTTCCTGTTAAATTGAAAAACTCTTTGAATGTAGGAACTGAGTTTGATTTCCTATTTTTTTTTTTTGTAGTAACTTTTCTAGCAACTGCCAAAATACTCCAAAATATTTTTTGCTGTTTGACTTTTACAGGTACAGGAATTAGAACATTCATTAGTAATACTGATCTAGTTAAAGAACAATTGTCAGGCCATAACCACTTAAAAAGCATACTTCTCTCTTCCCACTATACATTTAGTTTTTCACAATCCATAAACATGTACTCAATCAGCTTTTATATCTTTATTCCATCTCCAACAAACCAAAGAAGTTATTTTACTAAACTTAGAGATTTTATAGGGAGTAACAAACATTCTATGCAAACATTTTCACATAAAAATGTTCCAGTATAAACTTGAAGAAGTTTGACTAACTGATTTAAGTAGCAAAGCTTTATTCTTACCATCTGCTGAGTCACTCATTCCAGTACTATCTATAAAGTTCCAGAATTTTGCATCACAATTATTATTATTTATACTCAACTTATACAGCTTGGACAAGTTTCCTTTCTAAGTCAGTTTACCATAGATGATAGCATTCATATAGTCATATAATGAGGTAATAGTGTTCTCTTCTTCTTTACTCATATTATGTACAAATTCATTTAATTTCTCACTGATGGATAATATTAACTGGTTAACATATTCATTTAACTTATAATATTTCATTAAATATACTGGTGACTTAGCTTTTCCTTTTCCAAAGCAGTTAGACCACAATACTATTCCATTCCTCTTTAGTAAATTAATTTTAACATTGTTTTGAGTTTTCTTAAATCTAGGGGTGTGTGCACTGGGAAATCACAACCATTTCCATTTTGATATTAATGAAGTTTTAAAAATATTTGTTTAACTGTTTTAAAAGTTGATTTCAAATCTGCAGAGCATAATGATTGAAGTGGATTTCCTTCTGAAGTAAATTTTGTTAAATAAATGGAAGAATTGTTACATGTTTCTAATTTATCATATTTGATGAACGTATAAGAATTTAGTATAATCTGTTCCTGAATGGTTTTCCATTGACTAGTGTCAGATGAATCTCTCCGGAGTATAAGAGAGTTACATTTTTTTCAGCAATAGAATAAGACTCTGCATCTGGGAGGATAATCCCAACATACTCCCATAATCTTATATGATTTCTATAAGCAATTATTGGCTTTTTTAGGAAACCATAAGAATGAAGTTAACATTTTTTTAATTTTCTTTAAAAGTTTTTTTGTCAGGTATTAAAGCTATTGAATGCACTGTTTATATAATTTTGGGTAATATAATTGTTTTAAAGCATCATCAATAGTAAAAAAAAGCATGCATTCCATTTTTAATAAGAAGTAATATTTATTCAATTGTTTTTTTTCAAAATTATTATTAATAATCTTACTCACATCTTGATAGATTTTTATTCTTGAATATTTTAGTTTTTTTCCTTCCCAATTATATTAATATTTGTCTTTAAACTTACTATCTAGTAACTGATTTAACACTAAATTTTCAGTTTTATTATTATTAAATTACACCAGCGATACTTTTTGAAACCTTTCAATTTCCTAATCTATTTCTTTGATTGAATAATTTAAATCTCCTATAATTAGTAAAATATCATCTGCAAAAAGCTTCATTTTAGATTGACAATCTTTGTTAATTGAGAATCCATCAATTTTTTCATTGTTTCTTATACTATTGGCTACATATTCAATAACTAATGCAAATAGTAGAGGGGACAAGGGACACCCTTGCTTGAAATTGTTTAGAAATGTAAGCTCCAATTTTAATATAAGCTTTGGAGTTTCTATACAGTTTTTTTTAATATTCCAATAAATTGTTCTGGAAATGCAAATGCTTCTAAAGTTTTAAATAAGTAGATTAATCTACAGAATCAAATGTTTTATTGACATCTAAGCAAATTATGGTCAATTTATTCTTCATTCCTTTTGCTAAATCTAAGATAGTTACTATCCTTTCCTATATTAAATGTCAATCTATTGATTATAAAGCCTGCTTGATCTTTATGAATTAATTTATCTACTACATCTATTAATGGAAGTAAACATTTTATAGTCTACATTTAATAATGAAATAGGTCTGTATGAGGAAACTTACATATTATCCTTTCCTAGTTTAAGTGTAGATGAGATCACAGAAAAGGTCCATGAGGGCAAAATTATTTTATCACTCTGAATTATTTTGAAAACATCATTCAGTAATTCTAAAATATTTAATTGAAGCAGACTATACAATTTTATTCTTAAACTATCTAAACCTGGAGCTTTATCATTTCCCTGTTTTTAACATTTCTTTAACTTATGTTAGGGTAATAGGCATATTCAATATAGATATTTGTTGGTCATTAAGGTTATTAGTAATATTTTCTTTAAATGATTGTCAATTTTATAATCATCAGGATTATTATTTTATCTTTATTAAGATCATCATGGAATTTTTTTTAAATATTAAGCATTTCCTCTATGTCTGAAGTAAGCTTATTAGTGTGAGAATTTCAGATATTATTGATTTATGCAATTTTGCTTAGCACCATAACTGTGCAATTTTATTTTTTCTAAAGTTGTCTCCACTTTATACATTGAAACTGTTCAATATTTTGTCATTGATTTTTTTTAATGACTTCAGTTGTCATTCTTTGTTGTTCAACCTCACTTTGTGTATTTCATCTTATATTTCAAACAAATCTTTACTCCATTCTTTCATTTTATTACTTGCCCATCTTCCTGTTCTATCTTTAATTGGAAATGTTAAGGGATCACATAATATGACATTACTAATCTGACCATTATCATTCAAATTTTTAAAACATTCTCAATTTGTTTTTTAAGATAACTCGTAAATTCTTTTAATTTCATCAGATATAGTTGGATTCTATAAATAATCTGAAATTTTCATATATCCATTAATGCATTAATACTTAGTGCATTATGATCAGATAAAGGTCAAGAAATAGTTTTAAAATAATTCATTTTATTAAATAAATCTGTAGAGGCATAAGCCCTATCAATACTAATTTGTGTCCCATGTTCATAAGAATAACGAGTGAAGAAAAATTACTTATCTTCTGCTTTTACTAATAAATCAACTAAATTATTATCATTAATCCGTTTACTGCTTTAGCTGATGCCACAATTTTAGCTTTCTTCTATCCACCTGTATCTTTTTTACTAGATATGCAGTTAAAATCCCCTGTTAAAATTAAACTACTCTTCCAATGACTTTGTAGTAAGTTTAAGTGATCTTTAGCCACTCTTGCACCTATACCAGTGATCCAGTAAAAATAGCTAGTGTATAGAGTTTGTCATTATATTTAATTTTTGCAAATATATACATTCTTTTGGGATTATTAATGGATTCCATGACTTTAGGCAATACAGTAGAATTTATGCAATGTATAACAATTCCTATCCCCTTTCTGTTAGGGGAAACAAATGATAACATTTTGCAGTCTATGTTATTTAAATATTGTATAACTTTATCTATCAAGTGAGTCTCTTGCAAAAATATATCTCCTCTATTTATTTTTAGATATCTCATTAATGATTTCCTTCTGTTGTCATTATTTAATCCATTTACATTAATAGATAATACATTAAAACTATCCATACTGTGTATTTAAAAAGATTTATTTTAAAAGATAATATGACACATTTATCCACTATATGAATTCAGTTGTATATAAGATTAATGCATTACTCCAACACTGTCTTGACATTCCACATTTTTAATTCTTCTTTTCTACAAACTAAACTACTAAAACTCTTAAATAACAAAATAGAAACAAGTATACAACTGTAACTATATATAACACAACCTACCATGGATACCAAGGTTCCTAGTTTGCCCATCAAATAGACAAACTACTATACTATCTCTCTACATACCAATACCTAAAAAGTCATGAAAAAACTGGTCAAATGTTACTGTGACACATAAGCTAAAAATAATAGATTATTTAATTTACTTATATATTTTGCCATTTAAAACTATTCCCCCATTACTACATAAAGGTTTAACAGTCCTCTTCTGTTAATCACAAATATTAAATAATCCAACAAATATTATACTATATACCTATTTATGTAATAACAGTGTTACATATCCATTAAAAATTCCTAACTTATTCACTCATTCAAGATTATTACAACTGAATCGCTAAATAAATAAGTAGAACAGAGTCAGGCCTGAAGAGATAAACATTTCGGTAAACTTACAGGAGACATGTAATATTATCATACTAAACTATTATACAAAAGGAAAATCAATGTACATATATATTTATCATGCTAAAAGATATATACATATTTTAGAGCTAACTAAAGCTCTAAATTAATTTTAAAAGTACAAGTATATCTTAAAACTGTGTAACACTCATAATATGATAAATATCAAAATATTTAAAAGTCCTTTAGCTTCTTAAACAAATTCATAAAAATATGTACATTACTGAGGTCAAAAAGAATGTCTTGCTGTTGCTAAGGAGTCAAAAAAATGCATTCTATATTTATTCAAATGTTACAATGTGCTTAATTCATATCCCATTCATCTTCTCAGGTTCAACATATTGAAAAATCTACTTTCTATCAAAATGGATGTATGATTCAGCAATATATCACTCAAATTTCAGCTCTGACTTACGAAATGAGTTATTTTGGGTAGTCTTAGCAAATTTAATAACATACAACAATATGCAAAAAGCTTCAAAGTTTACACGACCAAACTTCAAATTTCAACTTTCAGAATATTTTCAAATATTTTTATGTGGTTTTTCTATGTAAAATATGAGCTTGTACAGTCACATTTCTAACATATGCAGGTATATGTAATACATATTGTTCTTATAAGCAGTTCTTAGGTACATAGGTAGGTACTAGGCTATCGGCCCAAGGGCCTACATAAGCCTAGCCAACAAGGTTCCTTGGCTTACGCTACCCAAGAAAGTTGTTTTCCTGTGCCACTGTTCAGCAGAGACACAGAAGTGATCCCCAGGGTGTATTTCCTAATTCCCATCCACTCATCAAGATTTTTCTTGAAGAGTGCTAATGAAGAACTTTGCTTGACATAGATGGGTAGCCTGTTCCAGAGTATGGGAAGTCTCTGGGACAGAAATCTATCCCTCCAGCATGTCCAGCATTATTTTTTTTCTATTTTATTTGCCCAGTAATATTTATCCCATATTACCTGCATTTCTAAAATATCACATCAAAGAGCTATTTAATCATCAGATCTGTATTACAGATTATAGAATGCCTATATATTTCTTAACTTACTGATACTGCTCTTTTAGTAATCTTACATAGTAGTTCATTCCTTCTGCATTTGCATATTATTCATAAAATAATTTCTTCATGTTTAATTTGAATGTGTGTGTGATGATGTAAGATATTTCCAGCTATGCCAGGAGAAGGAGGGCAGTGGATGTGTAACATATGCCATCAAAGCTAGCTGGGAGTTATGTAAAGAATTTTATGTCATTTGTATATCAAGATAATTTCTACAGATACCTGTGTTGAAAAATGTATTTGTAAAGCTAATTATGTTACAAATGTACCAACACTGGGTCCTGCTGAACAGAAAAGAAATACACCAGTATGTCAGGCTGTATTCTAACTGTTAAAATTAATATATTGTAACAGAGGATACTGGAAGAGAAGAGGTTAATTTCAGTCCAGCTACCTCTGAAATATAGTTTGAAATGAAATACATACATACATATTTCAAGCACAGGCATTAATGCGCTTCTTGCTTGCCAGTATACCAAAAACACTTGTTCCCATAATAAGTGTCCAGGCTGTTCTTAAAAATATCTTAACTAGTACTTTCTTTAATGTAATTTGGTAGTCAGTCTGTTCCATGCATCAGCTACTTTGCCAGAGAACCAATTAGTACACTTTTCATTCCTATAGAATCTTCTACATAGGTTGTCTGATGATTTTCTAGTACTTTTTGATAACCCCAAACATTCCCAGAGGTAGTTATCTCGAAATGCCCTACATACTTGAATAAGATCTCCTCTTAGATATCTGTAAGAAATACTATACAAGTTCATAACTTAAATTTTCACATCCATGGATGCCCTTCATATATTTCCATTGTACTCTTTTCAGTTTACTCATGCTTGTTTTCTTATAGGGTTTCCATACTGTTATTCTGTACTCAAGTTTGGGTCTAATGTTACCAACAAACTATGACTTCATCATTTTTGATTTCCTAGACTTTATCAATTTTTTGTACAACATATAGTTCTATAACTATCATTAACCAATTGGTTGATATTATTAGAAAAACTCATAGCTTAATCTACCCATATACCCAGGTCCTTAAATGAGTCTACAGTTTCAATCACTATGTGCTGTACTAAATATTCACCTTTCAGTTTATGTCTCCCAAATCTCATATGCTTAGTTTTTGATGTATTTACCTGGGTTAGACCATAAAGATTGCATCTTACAGTTCTGATTGTAGCCAGAGCCAAATGTTTGAGAAAGCCAGGACTAGGAATCTTACTGTATTCTCCTTAGGATTGACTAATTGCTACCCTGGAAGGGTGGACATTTTGAAATGGTTTTATATCTTCCAGATGCTATAACACATCTCAGAAAATTTCTGTGTGTATGGTAACACATATGTCCTAAATTCTGGTTCAGTTTCTAGTAAAGGGGGTAGTGTGGGAACCAAAAGTCAGATGACCAGATGTATGTGCTGTCATTCTGTAATCCAGCACTGAAATTATGTTTGAATACTAGAAGCAGTCTGGTTTTGAAACCTGACAAAGAAGGAAGACCACTCACCCATTTCATCTTCCCTTACTTTAGTAAGTAACCAGGAATAGCAATTCTTTACATCAGTCAGGAAAATATAGCGAGATTAGTTAAGTACTGTTTTTCTGTAACTGTGTGACTCTATCCATCTGTGTTAGTTTTAATATTTCCTGTGATGGAACTCTGGTGTTTATTGTAAATAGATATTTAGTATTTTCATGTTCTTTTATTTATTATTAAATATATTTCAACTTTTCATTGTGGCTAGACTTTTAGATTATATTTTAACCTTTGAGATTATTTATATTTATTTGGTGACATTGTGACCACTCCTGAAAGCTTGCTGCATTGGCCAAACACTACCATCTGTATTAGTATTCATTTTACTCAGTATAATTGGGTACCCTTGTAAGAACCTTAGAGTAGCTGGCTTTGGAGTGTTTAGGTGGCAGTACCTACCTTATAGCCTGGGCAGAGGTAGCAAACCTAGTAAATCTGAGCAGGCCTTTCCTAGGTGTGTGTATGTGTGTGTGTTTGTGTGTGTGTGTGTGTGTGTGTGTGTGTGTGTGTGTGTGTGTGTGTGTGTGTGTGTGAAAATCAAATCTCAAAGAGTATATGTGTATCAGCTACTCGGAGCAGAGACACAGAGCACTGTTTTCACAGAGAGGGTGGTGGAGGAGCTGTCTTGGAATTCTCGGCTGAGGACTCAACCCTACAGTTGTGTCAGTGGGAAGTCTTACTGGGGGACTTGAGATAGAGAAGGAAACCGAGCCCCCTGACTGAGTGTGTTCTCTGTGTGCTCTTAAGGGAAATTGTTCTTAGTGCAGAGAGCTGCATCTGGAAATACTGTGTGTATCCATTTTTGTTCCAAGTGAATGTCCTTCTCCAGTGTCAGTGGTGAGAATTAAGGCTCTTTGATTACTGGCCTAGAGGAGGGGCGTCACATATTGGTGAGCAGTGATGGGATAGTAATTGCACTTCTGTAGCCTGTAGGCAGTTGTCACTAAAGGTGTGTGTACTGTGAACACCCACAAGGTAAACATACAGAGTTTCATTTTCACAACAGTTTTATTTTTTCTTAATTTAGCTTAGTCAGGGAAAGTAGTTAAAGATGTCACCAGAGGATTATGGCAAGCTGTCAAAGAACCAGTTGGCCAAGGTGTGTGAAACGAAAGGACTGCTGCATGTAAATCTGACTAAAAAGGAAATGATGTCAGCCTTAGTTGCAGCTCAGACTGTCAACCAGAAAGACAAGCAGTCTGGTGGTGGGGATTTGTAGCCTTCAGAAACAGGGCAGTTCACCTTTTCCTCAGAAGACTTAAAAATCCATCTGGAGTTAAAGAGACTTGAACTTGAAGCCAAACATTTGGAATTAGAATCAGCATAGAGACTGCAGTGTTTGAAGGCTGAAGATAAGGAGAAACAGATGAAATTACAATCAGCAGAGAAAGTGCAGCATTTGGAGGCCCAAAAATGCCAACATAAGAGGGAGATGCTGACTCTTCATTAAGGTCATGGAGGTAATCAGTAAGGGAATAACCAATCTCCAGAAGCAATAAAGGTCAGTAAATTTCTTCCAGTTTATAGAGGGTGATAACTTTGATAGTTTTATTCATATATTTGAAAGAGTATGTAAACAGTATAATATTGACCAAGGGCTCTGGGTACAGCTCCTGACCCCCTTACTCTATGGTAAAGCTGTAACTTCTGTTTCTAAATTGTCTGATACTGACTGTTTAAACTACAGTAAATTAAAACAATGTTTATTGCAATGTTTTAAGTTAACACCTGAAGCTTACAGAAAAAAAGTTTTATGAGTATAGACACAAGGCAGATGAAAGTGTATGTGATTATATTTCTGAGTTAAGTACTTATTTTCATAGGTGGGTCAGTGGGTATGAGGTCATCACTTTTTAAATAATCTGTCTGGCAGACTGGGAGTGTAACTCTGCAGATGAACTGGGGAAAAAAAGGAGATCTCTACTGAGCAAGCAGGATACCACTGTACAAGAAAAGGATACCCAGTGCTGCACATGGTTATAAGGGAACCCATGGAGGGCAGCCTAAACCACCCCAACAAAGTCCACCAGTAATAGGGGGAGCCACTAGTTCAGGTACATGGCCAGGATCAAGGGTTAGATGTTTTAATTGTATCCAGTGGGGCCATGTAGCATTCAGATGTCCACTGAGACAAGATGAGGAATGAAAGATAGTGGAGCCAGCAAATGGGGATAATAGTAGGCCAGTAGTAAGTTGTCTAGAGACAACAGGGGTACCAGACCATCACTTGAGTTTATATTCTATCTTAGTGGATGGAAAACAGGCCACTGCTAAGAGAGCCACAGCCTCTGACATAACCATTGTAAAGCCTGCAGTGGTTAAAGAGGATCAGTACTTGCTTGGGCAGTCCACTCCAATCAGAGCTTTAGGAGGGATCCAATTCCAAAGCCTTTGGCCAGGGTTCACCTTGACTGGGAGGGTGGAAAAGGAAGCAAGCAAGTAGGTGTGTTTGAGGATATCCCTGCAGATGTTCTGATAGGGAATCATTTTAATAATGCAGTACCTTGTGTGCATCCAGCTACATGCAATCAGGTTTGGAGACAGGCATGTGGGGCCGGTAGCCTGGGGGAGACCCAGACAGACCCCACACCTAAAGCCAGGTCTGGTGAGGTGGCTGTTTCAGGGAGGGAGCTACTCTGTAGCAGTAAGCCTGAAGGTTAGCCACAGCTGCTGTCAGTTACTGATGTTCTCTTGAACAGAGTGAGTGCTTGTACCCAGGCTGACAGTGAGGCACCACTGTCAGAGGATACCAGAATTCATGTAGAAGGGGAGCTGAAAAGGGTCAGAAAGGTAGAGTTGAGACAGCCTTAGCTCTTGGACCCTGCACTAAGAGGCTTGAGGAAGGTAGCTAGGGAGGCACCTAGTTTTCAGGGAAAAGGGGAATCTGCATACTGGAACAAAGGGTTATTGTATAGAGAGATTGGACCCCTGAGGGAGGACTAGTGGGTGAGGTAATACAGCAGTTGATAGTGCCCAGAGCCTACCATTTGGCACTTCTAGCCATAGTCTATGACATTCCTTTTGCAGGTCATATGGACATAAACATACCAAGAGATGTATTGTGCAGAACTTTTATTGGCCTGAGATAGCATGGGATGTAACAATGTACTGCAGAAACTGTGAGCAGTGCCAAAAAGTAGGCAAGGCAGGAGACAAGGTCAAATCCCCCCTGATGCCTTTGCTTGTGATTGGGTAGCCATTTCAGAGGGTAGCTATGGATATTGTGGGGCCTCTAAGTACCGCAAGTTCAACAGGAAAGATGTATATCCTGGTGATAGTAGATTATGCTACTAGATACCCTGGAGCAGTGCCTCTGTCCTCCATTGAGGCAGAGAAGGTGGCAAATGCTTTATTAGAGATTTTCAGCAGGGTAGGTTTTCTGAGAGAAATACCAACTGACAGAGGTGCCAATTTCACATCAGACCTACTGGATTGCCTGTGGGAGCACTGTGGGGGGAAGCACCTAAAGACCACTCCCTACCTCCCCCAGATTAATAGTCTTGTGGAGAGGTTAAACTCTACACTAAAGACCATGCTACGGGCATTTGCACACCAATTTAACAGAGACTTGGACAAATATTTGCCCCATCTGCTGTTTGCAAACAGAGAGGTAACCCAGGAATCCACAGGTTTTTCACCCTTTGAATTGCTATATGGGCACAGGATGATGGGACCTTTTGATTTGTGATGAGTGGGAGGGTGAGTGTAAATCCCACAAGGAGTCTGTAGTGGCATGTGTCTTAAATCTCAGGACAAGGATTAGGGAGCTTATGGGCTTGGCCCAGGAGAACCTGGCAGGAGCCCAACAGCAGAAAATATTCTGGTATGACAGAAATGCTGAAGCCTGAGAGTATGCTGAGGGACAGCAGGTTATGGTGCTCATTCCTGTGAGACACAATAAACTGCAGGCAGCTTGAGAGGGACCCTTTAAAGTGGTAAGGAAGGTCAGTGATGTTAACTGCATGGTAGAACTGCTAGGCAGGAGGAGGGGGCATAAACTGTACCATGTTAACATGATGAAGCCTTACCATGATAGGGAGGCCCTTGTGATGAGTATTTGCAGTGGATGGCAGGAGGAGTCTGAGGGGGATCTGTGGCTACATTGAGCCAATCAGCAAAATGCCAAGTTATTAAGGTGGAGTCTAGGGTTGCAGGCATGTAACATGAAAGTGCAGCACTGTAGTGGGGTCAGCAATGCCAATGCAGATGGGTTCTCAAGACAGGATATGGGTTACTGTGTTCTCAGACAGGCTCATGTCCCTCAAGCCACTTTTCCTCAAGGATACTTTAAAAACTAGCTTAAGTCTTCAAAATGGGGTTATATGATAATGTGAGGTATTGCAAGCTATGCCAGGAGAAGTAGTGCAGTGGATGTGTAACATATACAGCATATCTAGCTGGAGTTTTGTAAAGAATTTTATGTTATTTGTATATCAAGCTCATTTGTACAGATGGTTGTGTTGAAAAAATATTTGTAAAGCTGACTGTGTTAAAATGTACCAACAGTGGATCCTGGTAGACAGAAAAAAAATACATCTCTATGTCACATTGTATTATAACTGTTGAAATTAATATATTGTAACAAAGGATATTGGAAGAGAAGAGGTTAATCTCAGTTTAGCTAAAATAGTTTGAAATTAAATTACCTGGTTTAGGTCATAAAGATTGTATCTTACAGTGCTGATTGCAGCCAGAGACAAAATGTCTGTGAAAACTAGGACTAGGAATCCTACTGTATAGTCCTTATGGGTGAAGTTCTGAAATGGTTTTATAGCAACATGCTACAACACATCTCAGCAAAGCTCTATCTGTGTGTATGATAACACATATGTGCTAAATTCTGGTTCAGTTTCTAGTAAAGAAGTGTAGTGTGGGAACCAGAAGTCAGATTACCAGATGTGTGTGCTGTCATTCTGTAATCCAGCACTGAAATTATGTTTTAGTACTAGATGAGACAGAAGTCCCAGGGCTGTCTGGTTTTGAATCCTGATAAAGAAGGAAGACCACTCACCCATTTTATTTTCCCTTGTCTTCATAAGTAACTAGGAAATAGTAATTCTTTATATCAGTCAGGAAGAAATAGTGAGATTAATTAAGTACAGTTTTTCTGTAACTGTCTGAATTTATCCATCTGTGCTATTTTTAATATTTCCTGTGATTGAAACTCTGGTGTTTATTGTAAATAGATATTTAGTATTTTCATGTGCTTTTATTATTTATTATTTAATATATTTCAACATTTCATTGTGGCTGGTATTTTAGAGAATATTTTAACCTTTGGGAGTAAAACAGGCAAAAACAAACTGGTAATTCCAAAAAATATGGACTGAGACAAGCAAACGGTTATTTAGGTCAGTGTGAGTGTTATCTTTACAGGTCATTATTTTTATTTTTTTACTATTTTTAATGTCAATGGTTTGTACAATGTGGATATACTTACCACTTATGAGGACC
This sequence comes from Protopterus annectens, assembly GCF_019279795.1. Lineage (NCBI taxonomy): Eukaryota > Metazoa > Chordata > Ceratodontiformes > Protopteridae > Protopterus > Protopterus annectens. Next base: position 1,913,772,637 of record NC_056737.1, read on the forward strand.
TTTAGTGGCATTTTGAAAAATGGTTTTAAATGTGCATCTGTTCCTTTTAGAACTTTATTGTATAATTGTGTCACTAATTGATGTAGTATTTATAGTACACGTGTATGTGGTTTTATTAGTCTGAAGAAGTTTGTACATTGAATCAAATGAAAAGCGCTTAATAAAACTAAGGATCTGCACTTTTTTGGTTGTGTGCCGTTTGCTTGTCTCAGTCCCTATTTTTGGAATTAACCTTTGGGAGTACTTATATTTATTTGATGACACTGTGACCACTCATGAAAGCCTTGCTGCATTGCTCAAACACTGCTATTTGTATTAGTATTAATTTTACTCAATATAATTGGATACCCTTGCAAGAGCCATAGAGTATCTGGTTTTGGAGTGTTCTGGTGGCAGTACCTACCTTATAGTCTGGGCAAAGGTAACAGAGATAGTAAATCTGTGCCAGCCTTTCCCAGGTGTGTGTTTGTGTGTGTGTGTGTGTGTGTGTGTGTGTGTGTGTGTGTGTGTGTGTGTGTGTGTGTGTGTGTGTGTGTGTGTCTGTGTTTGTGAAAATCAAATCTCAAAGAGTGTGTTTGTCAGCTACTTAGAGCAGGGACACAGAGCACTGGTTTCACAGAGAGGATGATGGAGGACTTGGCTTGAAACACTCAACTGAGGACTCAACTCCACAGCTGTGCTAGTTGGGACTCTTACTGGTGGCCTGGAGAGGAGGGGAGCAACCCAGTCCCTGGACTGAGTGTGTTCCCTGTGTGCTCTTAAGTGAAATTGTGCTTGGTGCAGAGACTGCATCTGGAAATATTGTCTATCCATTTTTGTTCCAAGCTCTTTGATTATTGTCCCAGAAGAGGGGCATCACAGTGTGGTTTAGTCATTGTGATCTACTGGTCTGAGCTAAGTTTCACATCCTGACATTAGAATGTGATTACAGCCTGTGAAAAATGACAACTCACAGCACCCAGCAGCTGCTAAATTCCTGTGTAAGTTTTTCATTCTTCTTAATCATAGCTGGCTTTAGGCCTGAACAAACCCTGCAGTCAATGGGAATCCCATGGGGCCCAACCACAACCTTTTGTTTTAATATTGTACAATATGTTTGACAAACCAATAAAACTAGTGCAGCAGTCTTGTGTACTTAATAAACCAGATGGTTAATAATAACTCTTACATCTACTTTAAAATTCAAAGATGTCAACAGTTATAGTAACTGTTCTGTCATGTAACATACTTTACAATTTAATAAAATTTTTTTTAGTGATATAGTGTCCTTGACTTAGTTATTCCTACTGGTGGGCATTCTCAACACTAAAACTGTCATTGTTGCTGGTTTTAGTAACCTACAATACCACTGGCTGCAGGGAGCCTCCCTTAGTCATCCTTAACTGTGTTGGAATCCCACAAAAGTTGCTGCTTGTCGGGGAAAATTAGAAGAAAACAAAAAGAGTATTCATCTTCTGATTACATTCTTTATCAGAAACATGATTATGATATCACCCTGTTAGGATAAAGCCAGTAATCATGAGCAGGGTAAGTGCTAAAGATCAGAAGCCCAGATTGACTAATCTCAATGTTTACCTTGGATTTTAAGAAGAACTGATGGTTCCAGTCTTCAGGAATGGTTTTCTCTTTTAGAGAGTTTCATAAATATGGGCAGCACACCAGATACTGTAACGCTCAACTTCTTTGCTCAAGAATTCTGGGCAAACCCAAAATAATAGCAGAATAAAAGATCACAATCAGGAACATTTTTAAAATATTACTCTAGTTCACTTTAAAATTTAATAGAATAACACATTTTTCATCAACACTCATTTTTGGACAATATGAAGTATGACACTCTGATGTCTGGATTTATTGACTGTCTGTAATCCTGCAAGTAAAACTTTTTCTTTTCAAGGACAGAGCAAAATTATGAGGCAAAATCATGGACAAAGACAGGTATAAATTACTCCTCAATGAGTTCTAAACAACAGTCACTGTTCTGGTATGGCATTAGCAATGTTAAACAATGTATTGCTATCTGCTGAAATCATTGCAAAATGTGTGTGTGTGTGTGTGTGTGTGTGTGTGTGTGTGTGTGTGTGTGTGTGTGTGTGTGTGTGTGTGTGTGTGTGCGTGCGTGTGTGCGTGTGTGCGTGTGTGCGTGTGTGTGTGTGTGTGAATAACAAGCTGGCAATGATTTATTTGGCTTTCTCACACATAGAGGGTTAATTCCTGTATATAGAGTTGCTGTAATGTATCATTGTTGCAACTAAATGCCATTAACTGTGAATGTCTCTCTGTAAGATGGGTGAACATAGAGTAGTAAACAAGCCTGCATTAATCTAAGAGCATTGTAACTACAGTTCAGTCTGTGCAAACTACTCCTAACAGCATGAACTAAAAGGTTCATTAGGAGGGGTGGCAGTGCCAGGGCGATGCTTCAACTGGAAGTGCCCGGGGGACCCCAACATGTCATTGACTGGGGGCCCCCAAAATGCTAACACTTGCCCTGTTTTTAATTCTTTTAAACTGTTCTAATCAGTAACAAACAGCTAACTTTACTTATTTCCATTAATATGGACAGTTAGGGTTAACACTACAGCATAAGCTAATAGCATTCAGCAAAATGTAAATAAATTTATGTCAGCAACAGCACAATATACATTACTATAGCTTTTGTTTTACTAATTACCTATAAATAAATATATTAAAAAGATTTTATTTTGAGTAGATTCCTCATATATATATATATATATATATATATATATATATATATATATATACGTAAAAAAGAAAGAAAAAGAAAGTTCCTGTTTTCACAGACATCAGTGATGAACTTTTACCTACATTTTCTTCAGAACAGCTCAAGGAGCAGGTGGGAATCAAGGCAAGTAAGAACCAAGCATTTTCATACAAATGAAACATTATTTTGCTTTTGAGCTTTTTTTAGTGTTAATTGCATTGTAGCTGAAATCAATGTGAAACAGAAAAAAATAAATTAACAATAAAAATAAGTCAAAACTTTTAAAACCTGAACCAAAACACACAAATACAAACTAGGCCTAAAATAATAACTAAACAAAAAAGTTTGATGAAACACAAAATCATATTCTGCTGGCTCTCCTTTTTAGTTCACTACTGACAGAAATATTCTAATTTAAACTGGGAAAATTGGTAGCATCCACTTTAAGTTACCATGACATTTCCCAATGAAGCAGTTTGTTCTGACAGTTCCCTACATAAGGAGAATTTTGTATTTTTTCAAGAACTAGAAATGTAAACTTGGTGAACTCGTCACAAACAATGGAATGACTGGTCAGTGCACTTTTACTGTCCTTACATTCAGTACTGTTGATAGATATGGTTATTCAAAACATTCTTAGTTTTTCCCACATAGAAAGCAGGACAAGATGCACATGTAGCCAGGTAAATAACTCTTTTTGAGAAAAGCAACTGTAAGCTCCATCATGCATAGAATAATAAAATCTACTTAAAAGGGTGCCATTGTTACTAGTGTTTATATAAGGGCACTGATGACAATGCTCACATTTCCTGGTAGATAAAAATCCCTTATGATGATCAATAGGTTTCTCAAGAAGGAATTTTATGTTAGATTTATTTTTATAGGTAAAAGATGGTGGTGTAGAAAAAACACTTTGAAACTTTTATCACATTGTAGCATGAAGTAGCTCTTTTGCAAAATCTTTTCAATGTCCTTGACATCCAAAGTGTAATGCAGGGCCATATTAGTTTGTTCATTAAAACCTGTTTGATTGTCTTTCTTATCAAGCTGATTCAGCCCTTTTCCTGATTATAGGCACATATTTAGTGTTCCTCTCTGCCCATATCTCATCTCTGATTGAATCCAGAATTGGTGAGGGGTAGCCACAAACTAAAAACATAGATTTTAGAATGTTGAATTGTTCAAGACACACTACATCATCCAAGGTCAACAGAGAGGTTCTGATAAATTGACTTTTTACCACCCCCCTCTTCTGATGGAAGGGGTGGCAACTGGTGAAAAAAAAAAGAAATGTGTTACAATAAGTGGACTTCCTGTAAATGCTGATAGTGAATTCTTCATTAACCCCTTTTCTGATGTCAATGTCAAGATAATTAATCTGGTCACGTTCAAAGGAATATGTGAACTTTAAAAAGGAGGTGCTGACTTGTAACTGTAGTATGAATTCTTCAAGTTCATTAACCCTTCCTTCCCAAATGATAAGTAAATAATGGAGGTATCTGAAGTAGCCAGTACATTTGGAAAAGAGGGAGTTTAAAAAGTGATTATAATTCCCATCTTAATAAGACACCCTTTGCAAACATGTGGGCACATGCAGCCCCCATAGCCACTCCAAGAGTCTGCTTGTAAAATTCACCCTCAAAGGTCAGAAAGTTGTTTAACACCAATTCCATGAACTCACTAATCAATTCATAATCTGTTTTGGAAAGTAAGCTAAATCATTTTAAAATCTCTCTGAACCACTCTAACCCTAGGTCATGGAGTATTACTGTAAATAAACTTTGTACATCACAAGTAGCCAAGAAGAATTTATCTTTTGCTGGTATTCCCTTCAGTTTATCTAGGAGGTCCCATGAGTCTCTTATAATTTGTGGGAAGGAAACAAGCAGGCTTTTCAGTTGTTGGTCTATAAATTGGCCAGAGGCTCTGTAACTGGTCAACTAGCAGCTACAATTGGACTTAAGGTGGTGGGGTCAGACAGATCGGAGTGGATTTTGGGAATACCAAAAACTTTGGAATAACAGGAAAATCCACTCTAAGGTAATCGTATAAGCCTTGTGGAATTTTGTGGAATAACAGCTCATCCATTGCCACTTTAATGACCCTGTAGGTTACATTGATTTCAAATGTGGAAATAGCACTGTACATGTAATCATCATGCAGAAGATGTAACATATGCCCAGAGTAGTCAGCACTGTCCATAATAACCAGGACCCCACCTTTGTCTAGTTTCATGCATCTAATATTCTTATTGTGAGAACACTTTGAATAAGTGTATCTATCAACATGTTTACAGTATTGAATATAAGGACAATAAAAGTGTGTGGGCCAGGCATGCTATTGTTTGTGACACATTCACCAAGTTTACATTTCTAGTTCTTCAGCAAATACAAAATTGCCCTTATGTAGGGGACTGGTAGAACAAACTGCTTCACCAGGAAATGTCATGGCAGCTTAAGCTGGATGCTACCAACTTTCACGGTTTAAATGACAGTATTTCTATTAGTAGAGAACTAAAATGGAGAGCCAGCAGAATATTATTTTGTGTTTCATCAAACTTTTTTTGTTTAGTTATTATTTTATGCCTAGTTTGTATTTATAGGTTCATAGGTAGGTACTAGGGTATTGGCCCTAGGGCCTATATAAGCCAAGCCAAAAAGGTACCCTGGAAGAAAATTATTTTCCTATGCCCCTGTCAAGCAGAGTCACAGACGTGATCCCGGTGGTGAATTTCCTATTTTCCATTCAATCATCAAGATTTTTCTTGAATAGTGCTAATGAGGAACTTTGTTTGATATAAATAGGTAGTTTGTTACAGAGTATGGGAAGTCTCTGGGACAGGAATCTATCTCTCTAGCATGTTCTGTTTATTGTAGTGACAAGTTTTAGGTCCCTAGAGCATGTAGCTCAGAGGGATTGGGATTTCTTTAAGTGGAGCATGTCCAACAACTCCGGTTTTGACATAGCTTTGTATGTTAGGCAGAGATCGCCTCTGAGTAGGCAATATGTGACGAAGTAAAGCTGGAGTTTTTTGAGACGGTCTGCATAGGGCATTTGTTTGAGGCCGGTAATCCTCTTTGTGAGGTATTTCTGCAGCCTTTCCTGTTGTTGTAGATGTCTTGTGAGTTACATACCAAAAGTGGTGTTGTATTCTACAATGGGTCTAATGAGTGATGAGTAGAGGGGAACAATGACCTCTTTTTTCCTGGATGAGAAACCTTTTGTGATGAGGTGTGCCACGTAGAAGGATTTCCTGATTACTGTGGTGATGTGATTATCAAAGGAGAGACTATTGTCCACTTGTGTCCCAAGGTCTCTTATCACACTTTCGGTGTTAAGTAGACTACCACCTATGTGGTAGCTCATGGGTACAAAGTTTTTACCAAAGGGAATCACAATGCACTTTTTGCTATTGAGCTTGAGGCCATGGCTCTGACACCAGGCATCTGTATCCGTGAGGCCCTTTTGTAGGATGTCCATATCATTAGGAGTTTCAATTATGGCTCCTAGTTTGCAGTCATCTGCGAACTTCATCAGCCAAAGACCTTCTCTGTTAGCCTGTACTTCAGAAAAGTAGATACCAAACAGGAGAGGATCCAGGACTGAACCCTGTGGTACTCCACTTGTCACTGGTCTGAAGTCAGATTTGGAGTCTGCTACTATCACAGTGTGGGTTCTGTCAGTGAGCCAGTTGACAACCCATCTTGTAACATAGGGATTTATACCTAGTTTAGTGAGTTTATCTATAATTCCAGAGTGGGGAATGGTGTCAAAAGTCTTGGCGAGATCTAGATAGGCTGTGTGAACCACCTTACCCTCGTCTACGGCTTTGGTGACTGCTTCAAAGAAGTCTATCAGGTTTAGAAGACATGATCTGCCTTTTATAAACCCAAACTGGGTGGGGTCCAGAGTTTGGAGATTGCCAATGTCTTTGTGTATAAGATCCATGATGATAAGTTCCATGACCTTGCAGACCACGCTCGATCGGCTAATGGGGCGGTAGTTCCCGGGGTCCGTGGTGGCTCCCCCATTGTGGAGTGGGATAACTGTCATTGTGCACCATTCAGTGGGCACAAAGCCTGAGGTGAGGCTATGATTGAACATGGTGCTTAGGTGAGGTGCCAGTTCATTCTGGAGTTCATGTAGAACGCAGCCTGGCATGTTGTCAGGTCCCATGGATGCTGTATTCTTGGCTGTGGAGAGTGTGTTTTTTACCTGTGCAGCCATGATTACAGGAACTTTGCATTCTTCCGGTATAGAGATGGGTCCTTTAGGGGGTAAGAGGGGGGTAAAGTTAGCACTGAACCTATCTGCCAGGATGTTGACAATATCAGTTGGTTCAGTATATTTAGTGCCATTGTGCTGTAACTCAGAGCAGATCTGAGTGTTGCCATTGAGATTCTTGACATAGCTATAGAATGCTTTGTGGTTGTCTTTAGAATCACTGGTGATTTTGTTTTCATAACTAGCTTTGGAGGAGTTTATGAGAGATCTCAGCTTCTTACTGAGGCTGATCAGGGAGTTCCTCCAGTCATGGGATTTTACTCTTTTTTGCAACAGTTTCTTCTGTTGTAGATTTGTTTATGGCAGAGGACCACCAGATTGGCTTCCTTTTTTTGGAGGATAGCATCTTGGTTCTGTTAGGATAGCATGATCCATGCACTCGTGTAAGTGCTTATAAAGTGCATTTGTGTAGGATTCAGCAGTCATACCTCCATTGTCCATCTGCATGGGTGTCGTGAAGTTTGCCTTTTTAAGGTGGTTTCCCTAATGAGGGGGTGGGGGTGGGATGTGGATGTCTACATTGATTAGGTTGTGGTCGGATCTGACCAACGAGGAATTGACCTCTTGTGTGGAACACTGGTCGCCCATGTTGGTAATGACCAGGTCTAGGATAATTGCTGCCCCTGGTGGGGGTGTGGATAAGTTGATCCAAGACATTGGAATTTATGAATTCCAGAAAATGTTGAGCAAAGGAGTTGGTATATGAGTAGTTTTCCCAGTTAATGGTGGGGTATTTGAAATTGCCCATTATTAGGGTGTTGGGTTGTACCCTAATATTTTCCAGTGTATCAAGAAATGAGGAGTGGGAATCCTGGGGGCATGGTGGGGGATCTGTAGCAAGTTACAATTTGGACTGAAATCTTACCCAGAGTTAGTTGCACTTGGATAATCTCAGATGCATTATGCTGAGCAACTAGCCTGGAGGTGTGGATATCCTTAATGAATATGGACATGCCTCTTCCTTTAGTGTTTCGGTCCAGGTTAGGTGGCCGAAAGGTGTGGTATGAATTATAGCCTGGTAATGCAGGGGTGCTCTCTGGAGCTTTGAACCAGCTCTCTGTCACTGCACAGATGTCGATGTTCTCCATTTTAAGGAGTGCCTCGAGTGAATGCATTTTGAGGTTTAGACTTCTAGCACTGAGTAGCATTACCCTCAGATCTTGCTTGCTTGCACCTGTTAAGGTGGTGAATTTGTCATTTGAACCTTGCCTAAAAAAGGCACTACAGGGGTGGCAAGAGCCTTAGCCAGTATCCGGAATCCCAAGGGTGACAGGTGCAGGCCATCTCTGGCAAAGCATCGTGGTCTGTCGATCATGTCATCCCAGGAGGACAGATACTGGATCCCCTTAGAATGACACCAGAAACTTAGTCAATTGTTGATATCAATCATTTTGTCCTTGTACTGTGGTATCATTCTGGGTGATGGCAAGATGCTACTCAGGGCTAGGGTTATACCTGCCTGGGCTACAAGATCTGAGAGCTCCTCCATGTCTTTTTTCATGCAGTCCAGGGAGGTACATCTCAGGTCATTCACACCAACATGGACAATGAGGGAGTTATATTTGTACTTGTTGTGGAGTGACCTGAGTGCATGTGTTATGTGTGTTTTGGTTCAGGTTTTAAAAGTTTTGACTTATTTTAAGTGTTGTTACTTTATTTTTTTCTGTTTCACATAAATTTCAGCAACAGCGAGTTGTGATTGGTTTACATGCGAGGTGTGTCTTCTGCACTTACGTTTTAAAATGGCTTCCACAAGCAGTACATTCATAGTTCTGATGATGTCTTAGTGTTACAGACAAAAGCGCTAAACTCTGGATGTTTTTAATCTATCTTTGATATTAAATACATTATTCAACAAGTTTTGAGTTCGGTGGCTTATTTGCTTGTTGTTTTTCTGTTAGCAGCTATTGTTTTCTTCTACTACCAGAGCTGCACTCTTGTTTCTTCATTTAATTTTTTGATTATATTTTCTGTGAAAGAAAATTTTTCAGTCATAGAGTTTTTACCAGTTGCTGCTCTCAGTTAGCCATCTTGGCCAAGCCACTCTGTATCAGAAATTTGTAAAGTGGTATTAGCATGGTTTTGAGGAAGGAGCAGATTGTGGTGCCTCTATGTGTGTTTATGTGTGGGGAAGAACCACAAAGAGTTGTGAAAGGTTCTTTTCCAACTATTGCTTCTCAGTCCAGTAATCCTAATAATTTTGTATACAATCTGTTACCATGATAAATCCCTCCAAGAGGAATTTTGGGGAGCAGTCTTTAGAAACTGACTGCTATCGTTTGCTTCACACGCATATATTAGACTGCATTATTTTTTACTTTTCTTTCAAACATGTTTAAATGAAATTTCTTTCCATGACATCTTGCCTCCCTAATATCATTACTAGAATTATGGATGTACAGTATGTGAATAAATGCCATAAAAGCACTATAAAAATGCCAGTGAGTGCTACTGTGAAAGAACCAGTTTATGAGCTACACAATTGTTAGGATGAGACTGACATACATACAGTGAAAAACAAAAAAAATTAAATATATTTCAAATAAAACTAATACAGTTATTTAAATGGGCAAACATCATTTTAATAAAATCAAAGTCTTTCTTCACTTAACCATATTGTTTAAGATCATCATAGCATGTGTTTCTACTTAGTTTCTGTTGTTGTGTGCTCTGTTCTACACTAAATTATAGTACAGACATTCCAACTCACAAAGTATTATATACTTTAGATTACATTTCAAAAAGTATGAAGACCTATTCAATAACATATAAAAATCGTTTATTCCAAAACAGTACATTTACAGCAAAACCACCTTATTTCTCAGTTTCTTAACCTCTATTATACCACTAGAATGACAACTATATTAGCATATATGATTATTTATTTACAATAGCAATTAGACATTCAATATTAGAAAAACAGAATAACACAAGAATTCTTTAGGCAGATACAATCATCATTACAATAATTATCAAGTTATACAATAATTAAACAAGCAGGATGAACAACAATTTAAGCTAGGGATGTAAGAAGTAGTGGTTTGACAGGAATATGCTAATAGAAAGTTCTAAAGGGAACATATAGCTTAAGTTTAGACGTATGTCTAATAGTATAGGAAGTAGGTGGAGTCAGGATCTATATTAGTTACTCTGAAACTAAGTGGGAGGATTTTGGTCAGGGAGGGTGTGAGCATTGACAGATCCCGTGTTTTTTAAAGTAGTCTTTGGTAGCTAGTTTAAATTGTTTAGAGACTGTCAGGTTTCTTATTTCTGGAAGGAGTTTGTTCTATGCAACAGATGGGGTGGTAGCTATATAAGTTGTTGCCGGTCTTAGTTTTTAGTTTGTGAACCTTTAGCAAGTCTTGGGTTGTACTTCTGAGTTGTCTGGTAGGAGAGTAATGGGAGATGAGAGATGATAGAGCTGGGCAGTAAGATGGTTGATATACAATGAAGTGTATTATTTGGAGCTGAGATTGGAGTAGCAGGTGAGGTAGTTCAAGCCAGTTTAGGAATTTGAGGGAGAGACAGTGATGAGATTTATATGAGTGTTGCGCTGTGAATCTGGTTACTTTGTGATAGATTGCTTCTAGTTTGGTAAGTAAACATTAGTTTTGATTAGTAAGTATTTGGGAGCAATAAGTTAGACAAGGAAGAAGATAGGCATGGGTAAGAGTATGCCTGGCTTCAGTGGTAAGGAATCTGTTATTTCTGTACAGAAGTCCTAGCTTCTGGTGGGTTTTTCTCATGCAATTGTTAATATGTAGATCAAATTTTAGTTGGTCATCTATGGTGATGCCAAGTATTTTTGTGTTGGTATCAACTTCAATATGAGTATTGTGTAAAGATGTTATGGTAAAGGAAGATTTGATGTAGTTAACAGATTTAGGGAGAAAGAGAAGCAAGTTTGTTTTTTTAGTGTTGAGGATAAGCTGGTGTTTTTTGCGCCGTCTCAACAGAGTTGAAGGATGTCTGGGTAGTTGAAAGGAGTTCAGAGGGGGAGTTTGCAAGAGTGATAACTGTAGTCATCTGCATATTGGACAATGGTAGATTGAGGACAAGAGGAGTGGAGTCAGTTGGTAAAAATATTAAAAAGTAGAGATCCAAGAATGAATCCTTGAGGAACACCAGTTTCTACATGAAGAGGGGAAGAAAGTGTAGAGTCCCATCTGACTAACTACTGTCTGTCTGTGAGATAGCTGGAGAACCATGCTACTGAATCAGGAGAGAAGTTGAGATCTGTGAGTTTGTTAAGGAATAAAGTGTGTGAGACAATGTCAAAAGCCTTTGAGAGGTCAAGGAATAGGCAAGATATGAGTTTGTGATTGTCTTTGGCTAGAGAGATAGTGTTGAGAAAGGATAAAAGAGCTGTGGTGGTATTGTGCTTAGGACAGAAACCATGCTGGGTAGGAGTGAGAAGTTTTTCTTGTAAGAGATGATGCATTGCTTGTTTGTGTATACATTTCTCGAGTATGTTTGAGATAGGGGAGAGGATGGCGATATGTCTGAAATTGGATATTTCTGTGGAGTTACCTCCTTTGTGAACAGGAAGAGTATAAAACTGTTTCCAGATAGTTGGAACTGTAGGGGGATGCTACAAAGTACTACAGACACAGTATACACATATACATGTACACACAAGCGCGTGTGCACACACACACACACACACACACACACATATATATATATATATATATATATATATATATATATATATATATATATATATATATATGTATGTATGTGTGTATTTATGTTTAGAACTTCCAGTCTCACTGTTTTGATGCTGATAGACTGACAAATGTAGAAATCAGAATTACTGCAAAAAAAAACATTTTGGCTGTATGTTTGAGAAACATTATCTGCATTTACAGATCAGATACTCTAATATGCCTCCAGAGCTTAATGAAACACCAAGTGAAAGAGCAACATCTCTAATGGTTTGTCATGATAGTTATTAACACAAAAGCCTCTTATAAAAACACATTATATGTATAAACACATTTACAGTCACATGCAATCTGCAGGTATAGAGATTGAAAAAGATTTAAAACCAACGTTCAAATCCTGCTGCAGGCATATTTGTTGTCAGAAACCATCATCAGAATTAAATTTAAACTTTGCTTTCCATTTTAGCTACACTTTTAAACAAAATCCAGACACCAAAATTAGTAAACATGCCTAACTACCAGAAAACATATTTGCATGTTGTGTTCAAAAAAGAAGTACAGTCAAAACCAGCCTACATTTCTGATATAACATACAGATATTAAGCACCTGCTAATATAGTTAATTTTATTTTGAGCAGGTTGTTCAGCTGGAATAAAAAGGTTCATTTTAACAAACCATTTAGTTAAAGAAAAATAAAAGTTCAACAGTGAAGTTAAACAGGACACATGCAGTTCAACAATTAAATAAACAAAAGCTGTAAATGCTGCCAGTATCGATGCCTAAAAAAAGGAACAAATAACATTGTAGAACTGTGCTGCATAACAGGAAACATATCCATTAAGAACTGGACATGTCAGAGATGCGAGTCTCTAAAACTGAAAGGTGAAAACTATGATGGTATTATTATTATTATTATTATTATTATTATTATTTATATTTGCAATTGGGTAACACAGAATGCGACACACACTGAATAATAAACTATGCTACTATAAGCAGATACTAATGGGAAATTGACTATATGTATAGGTCTGCAATCATGGGACTGCATACAACATTTTGACATCATCAGATCCCAAAGAAAAAGAAAGAAAACTAAAAAACCCACAATTATAGTGGTAAGTATAGAGACCTCCTGCAACAACCACATTTTGATCAAGATTTAATGCATGGATATTTAAGGAGAAGTTAAATTTAACCAAAAGAAGAAATGCTAAGAATCTCAGCTCAAGATACCGGGCTCCTTAGAAAAAATGGGAAATAGGGATAAATGTAGGTTCTTTAATACATGACTTATTAAGAGTTGCACATTTCATTGCTGGTTGCAAAATACTCATAGCCCAGAGTCTGTATACTGAAAGTCACAACAATGTGCTAGAGTGTTGCTCTGGTGATTGTGCAGACACTTCAACACACAAGTAGTTAAGAAGCAGTATTAACATAAACCACAAAGAATTACTGAACATGAAGAAGTTATTATCACTTCCACTATCAGTAGACAAAAGCAAAAGCTATGAGGATGAGAATCCTTGAACTGCATTCGCCAAAAACATCTTGTCAAAAAATACTTTTTAAAGTGTTTTTGCCAGGGGGAAGCTTCCCTGCACCCCCATTTTGGGGGCAAGCCCTCCACACCCCATATTTATATATACCAACTCCATGGTTGCACTAACTTGAAGAAGAGGAAAATTCCCCTATAACAGGAATCACTGTTGGCACAGTGATTTCTTACGGAGGAATTCCGATTGTTGGTGAGTTGAAGCAAAAGCAAGTGTGACGTTCGAGAGTTCAAGCTTCATCCACCAGTAGGATAACCGTTCTTATCACATGGTATTATTCAATATCAACAGTTAAAAAGTAGAAACAAGACAAATTTGTATAGTAATCAAAGGAAAAAGACAAAAGTATCATTAAGTATTGAAATAGCAACACCTACCAATAAAAGTGCAGGCAACAATGTGGGCTAAAAATACCCAGATAGTTCCCATAGTAGCAGAAACAACGGTTCTAATAATTTTTTCAAGCTTATTTAAATATGCTACCAATACACATACTTGCATATGAGTAAAACTAAGAATCACTAGGTCACCAAACCATAACTTGTAATTCCAAACGATGACCAAGAAAGGCAAAATAATAAAGCGGTTTGCTTTTTAAGTGCCATCCTGTGCTTTATTGTTTTGCCTTTCTTGGTCATCGTTTGGATATACTTGCATATAAACTTTAGTAGGAGGCATTTCTGGCTACATTGACAGTGCTAAGAAAAGTACTTTTGGCAAACATCAAAGACTGAAACAATGCTATTTAGGAACTCTAACTGTACCCATACATAGGAATGGGGTCCACTCCTGTCACTTTATTAGAAACCCAAACATTTGAAGAAATTATAAAATTAGCTTATTAGTCTAGCACTAGTATAGCATAAAGATGAAAAATGAAGATGGAGATATGGGGTGGTGAAAAGGGGCATTTAAAATGGGTAGCGGAGGACTTGTAAGGTGTTTGTGAGAAGAAATAATTATGAGTGGGGACATTTTGAAAGAATGTATTGCATAGCAGAAGATGTAGCAAGACTGGTATGCAATACTACATGCAAGGTGTGTAATGTCCTAGGCTGTGTTATCTGGGATACTGAAAAAGGGATGGAGGTTAGTGGATAGGGTAAGGCAAGGTCTAAGTGTTATGAGGTAAAGCAACAGTGCTCATTACACAAGGAGACTGAGAAGAAGTGCATTCCAAGATTTGACATGAAGGTAGAAATCATTGGTAGGCTGCATATTTGAAGTGGGATGTCATTCAAAATTTTAGGGGTTAAGAATGAAAGGTCACTGTCTCCTGACCTGAGAAAGTGTTGAAAGATAAGGAAGGAAATAATATTGTTTTGGGTGGGGCACAGAGTGGGTGTGAGAGGATTTTCCTCAGAGAGGGGCAGTATGTATGATAGAGTAGTTTGTAGCCGTATGATGAAAGAACAGGGTTTTCCTTAGAAAGGGAGAGCATGTGAGGTGAAGTAGTCTGTAAATGAGGGTAGAAAAAAATAAAGATTGAGCTGTTTGTTACTGGAAGGATGCTGGCTTTGGTGGAAGTATAGGCACATAGGTTCATAATTAAATACTAGGCTATCAATCTGCATAATTAAAAGTCAGACTCAAATCCTGTATTTGTGAGGCAAAAACCTTATCCATTATGCCAATTTCTTCCCCCAAATGAATCAAACCTATTACCCTTAACTACAGGAGGCAGCTTGTTAAGAGCTTAGAATTATAAACCACTGCATAATTTCTTGTGGATTTTTTCAGTTAACATGGATAGTACATATATATGAAAAAATGTTATTTGATTTTCCAAACCTAGGCACCAAATAGGCCTGTTTATTTACAGGTCTCATCTTACAATGCTGATTATCAGAGTACAAATTTGCTCAAACCATTTTGTAAATATTTAAACTCAGGCAGCATTGAAGAGTCCCACTTCTCATGGTCATCTCTGAAGGTGAAGAAAGGGGATTGTAGTTCCTTTAGGTGGGAGGGATTCCCAGATTTTAAGAGCAAGGATAGAGACAGAGTGGTTGGTGCAGTCATCCTGGGTTGGGGGTTAGAGTTGGGGGGGGGGTAGTTGTTAGGTAGAAGCACCTGAGGTTGTAGTGTGTGTGCCTAGTATAAAGTTTGGCAACTAGTAATGAGAATGGGTTAGGATGTAGAAGCTTGAAAGAGAGAATGCCTAGCTGTATGTCTACTCTGTGCTGCATTGGGAGACATTTGGCTTTTTTGAGGGGGAGGCATTGGTGCCCATGAGAGGGCAAGTTAGAGATGATTACAGACATAGGTATGTGCATGCAGTTCAGCCAAAGTTTTGTCAATTAAGTGATGGTTTCAGGCTAAAATAAGTACAAATCAACAAGTTACTGATTTCTATTTGTTTGAACTTAAAATGTCATCTTTGTTAAGCCATCTAGCATAAAAAAACTTGATGTTATAAGGATAATAAATATAGCTGAAACAGAGAACAATGCATGAATACAAAAGAGATTAAAGGAATTTAATAACCTATTTTAATATAGGCAAATTTTGAAGGATACATTTTGACTCATGTGAAATGAGTATCACAAGCTATTACATACCACTTAAAGCAAAAGGGTGAGCAAGCATGAAAGAAACTGGAAAACAATAAATATAGGTATAAGAACTACATCACTGACACTGAACAGAGCCACATCAGCACAGCCTGAGTAACCTAAGGAAGTTTATGTCTGTGTTGATATGAAACAATCCAGAAAAATAAAGCTAAGGAAAAGGTTTATGGAATTAAATCTGCCAAGCATATTCGTTAATCATGATCTTAACTCAGGAAACTTTCAATAAGAGTTATTCTCAGATAATCAGTGCATCACTTTCTCAGTACAATTGGGTGTCTGAAAATGAGTTAATTTTAGGGGTGAGTTCAGATGCAGAAATTACAAAATGTCATACAGCAAGCGATACATAATATAAGAAATACAGTGATGACATAGATGGAAAAGGCTGAAAACCACTAGAAAGATTTAGAGAAAGTGAACTCGCATTTAATAGAAATAACGAGAATTTAACAAATCAGTCTTGAGTTTTATGAATTATGGTTCCATCTTTTTGGAGAAAGACATGTCTCCAAACCTAAGTAAGGTTAAAGCACTGGATTCTGTAAAAATACCAAAAGATGCAAAAGAGGTTTACACAAATTTTAAATTATAGAGAAAACTTTACTTAGGATTTCAGCAAAGTAATAACCCTTAAGAAAATTAATGAGAAGACATTCCTTCTAAAAGGACAGAAGAATTAATGAAAAGACAGAATTCAAAGAAGTGATCTGCATTGACCCTAAAGTGAAACAAGTCATGAAGAAGATGCAAGTGTTGTTGCATTAGGAGCTGTACTAAGATAAAAAGAGAGAAATAATGACAAAATTGTTGCTGCTAGGTCGTTATCTGATGTGGTGAAAAGGAACACAGATACTCAAAGGGAAGCAATGGCAATTGGACATACATCTGAGCACTTTCATACACATATTGCATAAAAAAGTCTCTCAAACTAATAACAAATCATAAGCCACCAGAGACTACATTCAATGACCCAAAATCAAATACTTTCATAACAACAAAAAGATGGGCTCTACATTTATTTGTCATATTACCTCACACATCTTTTGAAAAATGGAGGAAACCATCTAGCAGACTATATGTCAAGACATTTGCAGCATGCCATACAGAAAAGGGGAACATATGAAGAGACAGAAGAGAACCACTCTAATATAACAGATGAGTTCACAGTCCTAAAAACATTAATGGCAGAGGAAATAGTCTGAAACAGAGAAAGATCAAGTACTACATTTTTTTGTAATGAACAGCTAGCAAAAGAAACACTAAAATGGCCAGAATTAGAAATTATAAAGAAATCTGAAAATTGTAAGGATGATATTACCAAAGGAGTCCTGTAGTGTGTCAAGCAGTTTTTTATTGGAATTGCTAATTTTTTTTTTTTCTTGGTTAATGCCCCTGTCACATCACAAATTATCCACTGAAAAGAGAGAGTTTACAGAAGAGTGCAGGTAAAGAAATATCTCCTTAATCTCAATGTTTTATGATCTCAGAATTAATATAGTGTGTCGTCATCCCCTTTGGAAAACCCCAGTTTTCATGAATTACCACATCGATGGTAGTCCACTGAACACAGAAGGCGTTATAAGAGATCTGGGAACACAGGTTGACAGGAACCTCGCTTTTGAACACCACATTGCCACTGTAGTCAGAAAGTCCTTCTATGTGACACATCTTATTACTAAGGGTTTTGCATCCAGGAAGAAAGAGGTCATTGTCTCCCTCTACTCTACCCTCATTAGGCCAAACATCGAGTACAATGCCCCATTTGGCATGTACCTCACTAGACACCTGCAACAACTGGAGAGGCCACAAAAGTACCTCACAAAGAGGATCCCAGGCATTAAACACTTGTCCTATATGGACAGACTCAAAAAACTCCAACTATTCCTCTGTCTAATATTGCCTACTTAGAGGCGATCTCTGCTTGACTTACAAAGCCATGTCTAACCCAGCTCTGTTAGACATGTTACATCTAAAGAAATCCCAATCCCTCCACACTACACACTCCAGAGACCTCATCCTCATTACCACAATCAACAGAACAAGCTGGAGGGACAGGTTCATAACCCAGAGACTGCCTATGCTATGGAATAGACTTCCCATACATGTCAAGCGGAGTGCCTCACTGGCCCTCTTCAAGAGAAATCTTGATGAGTGGATGGGAAATAGAAAATTCACCCCAGGGATCACTCCAGTGACTCTGCTCAACAGAGGCACCGGGAACTAAGGTCAGGTGGCATGATGCCAGGGTAATCCTATGGGCTAGGCTTGTAAAGGCTCCAGGGTCATTAGCCTAGTACGCACCCATGAACCTATGAAATGCAACATGTGTGGGGGAGGTGGATAGGGTTGCGCCCCCCCCCCACAGAAATTCTGTAGCCATTTTTCCAGTCAGTGATGCATTTGTCATCTGTTAATTTTTGATAGAACTACTTCCAGTAGAAGTGTACTATGCATTTAGCCATGGATCCATTGCTGACAGAAAATGAACCGCTAAAAGGCATCCGACTAATTATCATATATGCATTAGAAAGAAGGCCCAGTGAGAGCACTCAGTTATACTTAGAAACTGTAAAAAAGACAGCATTAATGAGAGAAAAGGTTTGGTCTACATGAATGAACTCAATGACAGAGATTAAGTTAAGTGAATGTGTAATGTTTCAGTCAAAATGCAAATGTTCTACTTCAGATGTCAAAGCTGTAATAGTCAGTTTGGCCAAAAATAAACATGGGGATTTACAGTTTAGTTAATGGTCCATTTAATAGTACAGATGATTTGCTAGTCCTGACTGATGAGTATTCCTGGTTTTAGTGGTAAGACCTTTTAGCACAATGTCACTAGAGATAGCTGTCCCAGTATACAGTTTTCAACTTATAGAATAGCAAAAACCATTAGATCAGAAAAGGGTCCAACATTTACTAGTTTCCAGTTTGACCACTTTTACATTAGATTGGGAATACACCACAGATGTTTGCCCACACCTGTAGCCCCAGATAAACAGGCTATGTGTATGGTCTGTGGCCAACACTGGAAAAAGCTGTGAGAACTGCCAGTGTGAAAGGTGTGCCCTGTTACTAATAAATTTTCACAATGCTAAGGAGATTCAGAAGTGATGTACATTGCAGAGCTACAGTGATTCCATCAAGTATGTTGGTTAGACACACGTATGTAAATAACAATATATATGTGGCTCAAAAAAGACATTTCCTCATGAGACTGCTAACATCTGAGACAGCCAACAGATGAGATAAAAACATGTACTAATCGTAGCAAACATACAAAGGAATGCAATGCTGAACCAGGATATGGTACGGCTGAATAAGGGGTGGACAAGGAGAATATGTTTTTATTTCCCTCAACTTAGTCAGCTACATTAGTACAGCAGGATAAAGCCTTGATTACAACCCAGGTTCATAAATTTAGGTGTGTACTTGCCATTGAGCTAAAGGCCATGGTTCTGACACCAGTCGTTGGTCACAGTGAGGCCTTCCTGTAGGATGTCAGCATTACTTTGGGAGTTAATAATAGCTCCCAACTTAGAATTATCTGCAAACTTTGTCAGCCAGAGTCCTTTCGTGTTAACCTGGACTTCAGAGAAGTAGATACAAAACAGAAGAGGACCTAGGACTGAGCCCTGTGGGACTCCAATCATGACTGGTCAGCAGTCTGACTTAGAGTCAGCTACTTTCACACTGTGGGTTCTATTTGTGAGCCAGTTTGCAACCCACCTAGTGATATAGGGGTTGATGCCTAGCTTAATGTGTTTTTCTATGATTCCTGAGTGGGGAATGGTATCAAAGGCCTTGGCCAGATCAAGGTAGGCCGTATGAACCACCTTGCCTTCATCCACAGCTCTGGTGACTGACTCAAAGAAGTCGACCAAGTTGAGCAGGCATGATTTACCCTTCAGAAAACCAAACTGTGTGGAATCCAGAGTTTGGAGATTCTCTACATCCTTGATTATTAGGTCCATGATTATGCGTTCCATAGATTTGCATATCTGATTCATCAGGCTAATGGGGCGATAGTTCCCAGGGTCTGTAGTCACTCCTCCTTTGTGGATAGGGATGACTGTAGCAGTGCGCCATTCAGTAGGGACAAAGCCTGAGGTGAGGCTGTGATTGAACAGGCCACACAGGTGAAGTGTCACTTCATGCTGTAGTTCATGTAGAACACAGCCAGGGATATTGTCAGGTCCCTTAGAGGCTGTATTCTTGGCCTTGGACAGTGCTGTTTTAACCTGCGCAGCAGTAATACTGGGTGCCTGGCATTGTGATTGGTCCTTGGGGGGGGGCAGAGAGGGGTAAAGTTGGCACTGAATCTGTCGGCCAGTATATTGGCAATATCTGTTGGCTCGGTATAGGAGGTACCATTGTGCAGTAACTCAGAGCAAATCTGGGTATTGCCATGAAGATTCTGTACATAACTATAGAAAGTCTTGTGGTTCTCTTTGCTATCCGCTGCAATTCTGTTTTCATAGCTAGCTTTAGAGGATTTGATGAGGGATTTCAACATTTTGTTGAGGCTGATAAGGGAGTTTTTCCAGTCTTGGGACTTTACCTTATTCCACATCAGTTTCCTCCTCCTGTTGCAGAGTTTGTTTATGGCAGGGTGTGACGACCGTGCCCTGGCCCAGCAATCAAGGAGCCTCAATCCTCACCAATAACACCAGGGAGATTGTCTCCTAGAAGAGGAAAGGATAACTAACACACACAGTAAAGTAAAATGTCTCTTAAGTGCACACAGAGATCACAGTCAATCTGGGGCTGGTTGCTCCCTTGCTCACCATATACCCCAATAAGACTCCACACTGGCACAGCTATAGGGTCCAGGTCTCAGCGTAACTGGGCAAGCTAAAACCACCAATACCCTCTCTGTCCAACCTGTACTTTGCGTCCCTGCCAAGTAGCTGACACAACACACACACACTTTGAGATAAGTATTTATACAACTTCACAGACACTCCTGGGAAAGGCTGACACAGATTCTCCAACTGTGCCCCTTTACCCAGACTATACAGTAGTAATTACTGCCACCACCAAGTTAATAATATCAGCTACTAAAAGGCCCTTAAAAGGGTGTCCATTTATTACTGTGCAATATTAATATCCAATGGTAGTATGACTAAACAGTCTCAAGGTTTAATTTGGAGTGACTTAGACAGTAAACTCTATAAATATGCAATGTATTCTAGAGCTTATCTCTACACAAAGCAGCCACAGGTAGAGGGTTTTAAAAATATTTAATAATAAATTATCAAAACACAAGACAAAACTACTACACCGCAGAGATATCTAAGAGTTCAGAGATCACAGAGAAGCTTAAAATAATATTGTAGGAAAGATCTGATTACACAGAAAAATACCAAATTAATCTTTACTATTAACTATTCCTACAAGAAATCACAATGCTAAAAACTTACATGTGAGCATAAGCAGAGTGCTGGTAAGTTGGATATCAACATCAAAATGCTATTTATCTCTCTCCGAGACACAGTTTATAAAACATCACTAACAAACATGTCTCTGGGTCCTCCCCAGATTACATCATTTTTGACACTTAGGTTTTCCCAGTATTCATATTGCATCATTTTGACACCTGTTCTGAGTTCCCAGGCTAATAGAAACTCCATTTACATTATTTAGCAAGCTAACACCTGAGAATACAAAAACAAAAGGCATTTCGCATATACACTCTAGCAGAAACCAAAGCAATAAAGCACCTGCCACATGTACACTCTAACAATTATTCCTTAAGTTAAGACAATAGGAAGAATTTGTTCAGATAGCCGATCTGGCACCATTTTTTAGATAATTGTACTTTCAAAGACATTTGAAATGCCTGGCTTGGTCTTTCCCTTACAGCAGATGGCAATGTTGTAACAATCTTGAAGTTCACATTTTACAGTGTTTTTCTTTTATTTAAAAACACAAGCCTGTATTTTGCATTTATTTATACAGTTGATAGAATTATATATCGAATTTTATTTGACTAGGCTGGCAGCCTTCGCCTGTCTTTGTCCAATCTTCACACAGGGGACCACCAGATTGGCTTCCTTTTTTGGAGGAGAGCATCTTGGTTCTATTGGGTATGGCAAGATCCATGAATTTGTGTACATGTTCATATAGTGCATTGGTGTATGATTCAGCAGTCATGCAACTATTCTCCATTTGCATGGGTGCCCTGAAGTTAACCACCTGTGTTTTTTGGAGCCCTGAGTTCGCTTTGGAGAAGTTTTTCATGGTGGTTACCTTTGCAGGAGGGAGGGGCTGTGGATTTCCAAGGTGATTAGTTTGTGGTTGGATCTAACCAGGGAGGAGCTGACTATTGGTGTAGTAGAGCAACGGTCGCCCATGTTAACAATGACCAGGTCAAGGATGTTGCTATCTCTAGTGAGGGTAAGAACAATCTGGTCCCGGGCATTGGAATTAATGAATTCCAGGAAACATTGGGCAAGTATATTGGTACATGAGTAGTTTTCCCAGTTAATGGAGGGGTAGTTGAAGTCACCCAGTATGAGAGAGTTAGGTTGGACGCTAATATTCTCCAGGGTGCTTAGGAACGTGGAGTGTGAGTCTTGGGACATGGTTGGGGACCTATAGCAGGCTACAACCTAAATCGCTGCCTTACCCAATGTTAGCAGCACCTGAAGTATCTCTGATGCATTATGTTGGGCTACCAGTCTGAAGGTGTGTGCATCCTTTATGAATTTGGAAACACCACCACCTTTGGAGCTTCGGTCCAAGATCTGGCCCGAAAGGTGTGGAATGAGTTATAGCCTGGTAGTGCAGGGGTGCTTTCTGCTGCCTTGAACCAGGTCTCTGTTACAGCACAAATGTCAATGTTCTCCATTTTAAGGAGTGCTTTGAGTGAGTGCATTTTGAAATTTAGACTTCTAGCATTGAGCAGCATGACCCTCAGACTGCATTTGTTTGTAGCTGTTATGGTGGTAATTTTGTCTTTAGAACACTGCCTAAAAAAGGCACTACAGGGGTGGCATGAGGCTTGGCCAGTATTGAGACGCCCAGGGGGTGAAAGATGCAGGCGATCTCTGGCAAAGCATCGAGGTCTGTCAATCATGTCATCCCAGGCAGACAGATACTGGATCCCCTTAGAATGACACCAGAAACTTAGCCAATTGTTGAAATCAATCATTTTCTGCTTGTACTGTGGTAGCATTCTGGGTGATAGTAGGATGCTGCTCAGGGCTAGCGTCATACCTGCCTAGGCTACATAATCCGAGAGCTCCTCCATGTCTCTTTTCATATAGTCCGGGGAGATACATCTCAGGTCATTCATACCCACATGTACAAAGACAGAGTCATATTTGTACCTTTTGTTGAGGGACCTGAGTGCGTGCATTATGTGGTGGATCCTGTGACCGAGATGGTTGCCTGTTGGAGATGGAATAGGGGAAGAGTGGAATGATATGGCTTAGTCATCCCTGCTTTCTTCATGGGAAGTGACATGGGAATGTCTGTGTGCTCATTCCTGCAGTAGAATCCCTAACTGAGAACAGCATTCACACAGGGGTACTGGTTTCAAGGCAACAGGGGTGACTGGAGGAGTTACATCAACTTAATGAAGTGACTGACATGCCCACACTGGTCTGCCCATTACACGCCAGTTTCTAAGGAAAGAAAGGGGTGTGTGTACTGGGGTTAGAGGCTTAGCAACACAGCAAAGCCCTGATGGATACCTGAATGATGACCCCATGATCAGCACTCACCCTAAGGGAATGAATGGGCTGATAGCAGCTCCCACCCTCAAGGTATGAAAGGGTCATTAGGGTGATGGCTGGCAGGGATTGGGGCTCAAAATAAGACAAAATAATTATTTTCCTCAGCCTTATGTAGTCTAAGAAATAAAGAACCTAGCCCAGCCAGTCCTAAGGAGTTTGCCTTGACTATGCTCCAAATTACTTGGATTCACTTAGTGTCCCAGGAGCTGGAAATAGACATGTCAAGACCCACCCTGATCCACTGCCCTTCAGAAAGAACTTATCCTAGTTAATATGTGGTGTACTGAAAATGGAATATAATTAAAGAGGAAATTGTGTAACATTGCTTTGTTTTGCTTGGCAAACAATCCCTACCCTCAACATACAGTGTGGACAATACTCTATTACTAAATGAAAATGTAGACAGAAACCTGGATAGCTGGGTTGACACTTCCGGCTCCTTCAATCATCATGTGGCAACTGTCTTTAGAAAATCCTTCTACTTTACACAGCCAAGGGTATAGCATCCAGATCTACAGAGGTCATTGTCCCGTTATATACAGTGCTGATTAGACCAAATATAGAGGACAGTACTTCATTCAATATATCAGGCAATTAGAGCATCCCCAGAGGTTCCTAAGATTTCATGCTTAAAGATCCTAAGCTTTTAAAAGAGGCTAAAAACGTTATCCCTTTACTCATTACATTATAGTCTTTTTTTATTAAACACCTTTACTGAATCATCACTTGTGACAGGCAAATTTACATTTATATAACAATAATCAAACTGTATTAACAAGTTCATGTTTACAAGCATTATACTTCACATATATCGCTATATATCATATAACCTAAGCAACATCACATAAAGTATTCAATTTCTGGCTTTTTTTAAACAAGAAACATCTTTATAAAACCATCACTTATGACTTAGGCAATCATACATTTATAAAAATGAAAACAAACCACACTGACACAATCCTAGTTGCAAGCATTTTACATCATAAAACATACTGACACACTCCCAGTTGCAAACATCATACATCACTTATAATCTACCCAATCATTTTCAGTCATTACATTATAGAGTCTTGAGGAGTGCCTTATCTACCACACCATTGGAGACCTTGTTATGCTTGATCTGCAATACATTTGCAGGTCCAATAGCTTAGAAAACCCAGAACCAGGAACCTAAATATTCACCAGCAGATAAACAGAATGCAGTGGAAAGAGAAAGCGAGAGATTCATCATGCAGCAGCATATTTCCCTTTTCTGGAATAAGTTGTCCCTGCAAGTTAAGTAGTGTGATGCATTATCAAATAGAACCTGGATGGCTGGATGGGTATCCTCAAATTAACCTGACCTAGCCCTCCCTGAGAAAAGGGATATAGCCTGAGGGTGGGTTATTTGCAAGGTGTTGATGGTCACAAGACTAAATTGCCTTGAAACCTCTATGAATTCTATGAATGAACATTGAAAAAGTAGTTATCTGGCTGTCTTTTTCAGGCAATATCTAAATAAAACACCACAACTTCATATGCATAGATACAGTTTTTATTTAAAAATCCAGCTTTTGCTAATCGTAGAGCAAAGTGACATCCTATACAAAATTAGATGGGCACTGTAAATGCATCAGGATTACTACTTGAATGAGTGCCCTAATGAACCAGTAAAAGGATCAATAAAAAGGGCATCAAAATGAAAGAACAAATCAATAATGGAACAGTGAAATGTACAAGTACAGAGTAATAGTACCCATATGTTTCAATATGCCATTTGTTGATTTATTTACAGATCTGACCTGTAGTCACTCAGCTACCTGCCTAGCTTCTAATTTCTTTTGCCAGTTCCAACTGAATGATGTCAGTAAGATTTGAACAGTATGTGTCCCCAATACCCATTGTGTGCAAATCCTCTAGCTATAACTAGGTATGCAGTCTTATGATTAATGTTATTTTTTTTTATGATGGTTCTGGTATATTCTTCAGATTGCATAATGATCAAATACTTGCAAACGTCTGTATGAGAGAATAAAAACACTGATTAACCACTTTCAGTACAAAAGAATATACTAATGGATTTCATAGCTGATGCGAATGATAACAAAGTCTCAGTTCTTTCATCAAATAAAAGCTTAAGCAGTTGTGCTAATAAGAGGATGAGTTTTATGTAGGGCATCAAGATACAAAGTATCTGTGTACTGCATAAGCTTAATGCTGAAATTGCTCACTGAAATCATTAATAGATGCCCATCACTTACTGCAACATCACTGAATAAATCCCTAAAGGACCTAGTTTTTCCATAGTTCAGTATTAATGGCTTAGCAAATCATGCCTTTGGCAAACAGCAAAAATGCAGTACCAGAAAATAATTCCTGCAGTGTCCTAAGAGTAATCCTTAATTGAATTTAGTAAATCATGAGCTTTCTACATTCTGTATAAAATTACTTTGCCAGTCACTGCACTATTCAGCATTTTACTTTGTTAGCCTATAAGATTTCTTATTTAGCTTAGAAAACACAGTAGAGTGAATTCCAAAATAATATATATTCATGGCAAAATGCAGCAAAGAGCTGTAAATGTTACATGAATGCCTGTGAGTTCCAAAAGCGTTACTGTACCAGATTGTTTGAGAGAATGAATGGTCACCTGTATCTAAATGTTACTAACTGCAAAAAAAAAAAAAAAAAAAAAAAAGATTGAATTACTACGTAAGGCAAGCTTAATTATAGGCCACCCTGATGCAGCTCTGTTCAGCCCTTGTTGCTTAGTTGCTTTGTGTTCTATGAAGAGAAGTGAACTTGTTAAATGAAAAGAAAATGGAAATCTCAAGGATGTGTAGATGTTAAGGAATAAAACAAGGGCTTTGAGTATTAATTGCAAACAGAAGGTGAGAATCACAATGTAATTTTGCTAGAACATAGATTATTTATTAAGCCCCCCCAAAAAAAATAAAACAATAAATAAAAAGTACTGTTTGTCACAGTAAGGAAATTAGAAT
Source organism: Protopterus annectens (assembly GCF_019279795.1). Taxonomy (NCBI): domain Eukaryota; kingdom Metazoa; phylum Chordata; order Ceratodontiformes; family Protopteridae; genus Protopterus; species Protopterus annectens. The sequence goes on from NC_056737.1 coordinate 1,913,799,169, forward strand.
GTGTCTGTCTATATGTTTCTCACAGGTTATAACAGCTAGGAGAATCACTCATTATGATGAAACCCGGAGTTCTGAATAACTCTTGTATGCTCTCTACTCAATGATGCAGTCACAAGTGTGTGAATGTGTGTATTTAACACGGTATAATGCGAGACATGAGGCACCAGGAACTCAGATCTGAAGGATGCCTTGTCCCTGCCCCCAGGGCAGTGGTGACCTTGAAGTTAGACTAATTAGATACAGGGTATGAGGGAAAAGGGTGAAGTTCCCCCTTGCATAAAAAGCCCAAGTAAAACTTTTGCTCTCAAATTTGTAATTGTGATTTGCACACATTTGAAGAAGTGGCTTTTAAAGCTCTGAGTTTTAGAAATAAAGTTTCAGCTTTATTTCAGTCTAGACTTGGACATCAGGTAACAAAGAAGTCTCATTAAACCGGTGGAGTAGGAGTAATGTGATGCCAAGAAAGAAACCTTATGTGAGAGTTTAAATCATATGCAAATATATTTAATGTAGAATATGAGACCAAACAAGGACAGCTCCACTAAGAATCTGAAAAAATGGTCCAGATTCAAAAAGAGTTGCTCTCAGTGTAAGTCTGCCCTGTTTCCAGAAGACTTACTCTCAATGTAAGTGGCTTAATTCAGTGTAAGGCCTATCTATAAACAGGCTTACACCAGGGGCCAAATCCCAAAAGGCCTGCTTTCAGTATTAAGTGGTCACTTATGTTTAGAGCAAGTCATTTGGAACTGCACCCACTATATTTAATTTTTATGCAGTTTTAACCCCTCTGTATCATCCTAAATGGTTAGTATGTATACTAATGAATGGATGGTGCGCCATATTGACATTATTTTGTTTTTCAGTCTGTTCTTCTTTCCTGCACAGGTAGTCTGTCATTGCATTTATTTAGAATGACAATGCAGTGAATTGTGGGTTTCTAAGACTGTCTGCACAGACAGTGTTAGTATTTCTTTTTAATTTCTCTGTGATTTTTTTTTTTGTAAATTTTAGGTGCTAAATGCTTTTCATGGTACATTTAAACTGCTTCCAAGTAAAATATCTAAATTATAAGTTTTTGTCATTCCAAAGGACTATAACTTTTAGTAGACTCTCTTACCAGCCATTGCAGTTATCTTGTTAAGTGTGAAGTTACATTATTCCCCTGGGGAACCTGCTTAGTTCACAGTTCAAAACCTTTCCAAGAAAGCTTTGATCAGCCTTAGCAATCTTGATTTGAGACCCACATATTCCTTCCAGACTGGGACAAATTCATACACAAAAGAAAACAATATTTCGGTTGCATAATACACTGTGGGATCCTAGTACTCATCTAGACAAAGCTGTTACTGTAGGGGAAATATGTGGTATAACAGATGAGAGGGTACAACTGTCCCATAAATGTCCATATGAAGCAACTTTTAACTTTATTGGTACCTGTGCTTGATTTCCTCTTACACACATAAACACACACACATACGAACACACAAATCCTCTGTTTTGTGTTAATGCTGACATGAGCAAACAAAGACCAGATGTTGTTTGCTCTCTTGATTACTGGCTGACTGACATGTATTTATTATTTATTTATTTATTGGCATTTGTTTACCGGGAAAGTACACTTGGCCAAGATAGCCCATTTTCAGAGGAAGCCCGGGGAGAAAAGCTCCAGTAAGTAACAAAACAAGTACATAAAAAAGTTCAAAAAATTTCATAAGATTTCCATTTAAAAAAATGTATATAGAATGAAATAACCTGCTACAAACTTTCTGACATGAAGGTTGAACATATTCATAGTACAGGGTAGAATAATGACATGACATAGTGCAGAGATAAACATATCAGGATAAGACTGTTATACTCAACAAGAGAAGTATAGTGTGATAAGGCATTAAATAAAACAACTAAGGTGAATATATGAATGTATAATCAAACTTGATTAGAAAGGCAAACAGCAGTTACTTAATAGAACAATAGGGGAAGGAAGGAAGAGAGAAAAAAGTAAAAAGAGAAAGAGAGGTGGAAGAGGAAAAATATGTAAGGAAAGAGTAGACAGAAGGGGAAGGAAAGGTAGAAGAAAGGAAGGTGGGAGGGGAAAAAGGTAGTGGAGCTAACAGGAGGCATGAGGAGTAGTAGAGAATATAAAAGTTCATCAGAAGAAAAGAAAAATGTATTAGAAAAAGCTAGGGGTAGACAGATTCAGGGTTAAATTGGTAGATTTAAGTAATGGCTGAGTGAGTAGAGGAACAGTTACATGTCCATTTGAAGAGAAGAGGATTGTTTAGTGCAGTTTTACAGTTAGAAGAACTATGTTGTAAGCAAATAGAAGGAGGTAGATTATTCCAAAGTTTAGCTATGTTCCATGAGTGTAATAGTGGCCTGCAGGTAGCTTGGGTTTATGAATTTGGACAAGAAATTGGTGTTCAGATCGAAGAGGCCTAATAGGATTATAGACGGTGAATAAGGAGCTGAGTGCAGGGCAGTCCTGAAATTTATATATCAATGTATGTGTAGTTGTAAAATGAAGGAAGAGTAGGTGATGGGGGAATTCCAGTCATTGTAGTTGTTTTAGGGCAGTACAATGGTGAGTAGAGTGGCGACTATTAGTGGCGAATTTAGCAATCTTGTTATAACATGTTTCTAATTTTGTTTTTAGAGAGGACTGCAGATTGGCTAGTAAAGCACCATAAGTTAGAGCAGGTAACAGGTAAGATAGTGTTAATGTTTGTCTGGAAGGGAGAGAGAAGAACTTGTTGCGTCTATATAGAAGCCTGAGTTTTTTGTCGGTCTTGCTAATATTAACAATAAGCAAAAAAAAAAAAAAAAAAAATGGGTTCAAAGGAAGAAATGTAACTTTTACCTAATCTACTTAAGTTCCACAAACATTCAACAATATTTCAGGCACTGATAAAGAATTCTGTGAATGTGGGAAACAAGGTTATATTAGTCATTTCATAACACAACTGATGGCATCTGCCTTATCTGGATACATTTTAAATAAATTTAAAGTTTTCTTAGTTTTTGTTTCTATTCTCTATGTCAGTAAATTGTGATTGAAAATGGGCCACTAGGTTCAATCTACCTACCTTAAATCAGTTAACATGCAGAAAGGCACACAGACAGACAAACAGAAAGATACATAAAATAAAGAAGAATTTGGCAGACAGATAAAGAATTAACAAAAATTTGTCAGTGCCATATCCTGACTGCATGGGTGATGGACTGCATATTTTGGCAGAGAAAGAGAGAGTATGGGATTGCAAGCCAGATCTAGATAGAGCATTCCTGATACTTAAAGCAATGAAGCATGATTTGAGAAGAAGTGGCTGTAAAACTGTACAGTGCCCCAGCCAGAAGACTATGGGCTACAGGATTGGTTTTGATATAGGTTTCTATTGATTCTCTTAACCTGAAATGCTAATAGGATTGAAAAGGAGAATGAGAGGCAGTATAGACAGCTCATTACCAAAGTTCTTCATTTCTACAGTGGTAAAACAACTTATTTTACAGATGTTGTATCACAAAGTACATTTAAAAAAGAACAAAGTAATCTTAAGGAAGTGGTCCTCAAACACCTGAGATGACATTTTACCACACTATGCACATAGTTGCAGGCTACTATGACTGTCTAGACTTGGAGGCATACCTCTCAACTGTCTAGATTTTTGCATCATATGTTTGGTCTGTTCCTAATAAAATTTTTGTTTTTCTGGCAAAACATTGAACAATGAATTCACTAAATAATGACATACATTTGAATTTCAGGCTTCATTTCCTTAAAAAATGCATGCTAACACAAAACATGCTAGTCTGATAACTTTCTAAGTTTATAAGAGCAAGAATTAAACTCTACCCTATTTTTAGGTCTTTGTCCCCCATTATTTTTGGTTTTGTCTAGATTTCTTGTGCTAAGAGGTTGGGTTGTAGGCCTGGAAATCTTAAACTTTTAACTATTGTGAAAAAAAGTTCAGAAACTCTTGCAAATACTATGTTAACAGTAAGATATCTGTTGTTTTACAAGCCAAAGCAATTTAACAGACAAACTACTGATAACTAACTTCAGATTGCAAGAGAATCTTCATAATGCTATGTACAATGCTATGTAAATTCACACTGTTAAATACTTTTCAGCTGTTAGATATTAACTTAGTGGTACTATATCTCACAATCAAACATTTTACAATATATGTTTCCTCATTTGTCTGTTTCTCATAAAACTGTAAAACCCCAGTACTACCTGTGATGACCCACCACTGAACCAGTAATCAAGGAGCCTCAGTTTTCACCACTGGCACCAGTAGGGGATGTACATTGGGAGGATAACAGGTACACACACAGTATTCAGATGCACCTCTCTGCATCAAATCCAATTTCCCTTAAGAGCACACAGAGACCACAGTCAGTCTGGGGCTGGTTTCTCCCTCTTTCTCCAGATCCCCAATAAGACTTCCCTCCGGCACAGCTAAAACGTTGAGATCTCAGCTGAGTGGTAAGCCAAGACCTGCAGCACCCTCTCTGCCCAACAAGTGCTTTGTGTCTCTGCCCAACTAGGTGACACACACACTCTTATAGGTTTGATTAACACACACACACACACACACACACACACACACACACACACACACACACACACATGCACGCACACCTGGGAAAGGATGGCACAGGTTTAATAGCTATGCCCCCTTTTGCCCAGAAGATAAGGTAGTTATCACTGCCACCAGCCAACTCCTTATCAGCTACTTTAAGGCCCTTAATAAAGGGTGTGCAATCTTACTATGTAATATTAATATTAATACAAATGGTAGTTTGACCAAGAGCAAGGCTATTAGGAGTGGCCCACATAGTGTCACCAAATAAATATGCAAGTACTCTCAAAACTTAAATATCTTTACACAGATCAGTCACAATGAAAGGTTTAAATATATTTAATAATAATACATAATAAAAGAACAAGAAAATACTCAGTATAAATTGACAGTGACATCAGAGTTCAAAATCACAGCAAATATTTAAAATAACATTGCAGGACAGTCTCAAATAAATAAAGAATAATATCTAAACTAAGCTTGGCTATATTCTTGACTATATCTAAGACAAGTATACTATTCCCTAGAAACTTACTTCATATAGAGCAAGGCAGATGTGGTGAATGGTTCTTCTCAGGTCCAAGACAGAATACAAAATGCCCTGCCTCTCTAAGAGACTTCTCAAATTAACATCTTAAATATTACTGCTGGGATAGCTTGCAGAATGACATCACTTCTTGTCATCTGACTCTATCCCAAGTGAACCCCACTGCTGGAAGCTTGGCAGTATTTAGTATCTACCTGTGAAAATACATAGACCTCAGATATTTGGCAGATGCTGGGAGTCATAAAATAATTGCATTCCTTCACATTTCAAAACCAGTAATTAGTTCACTCCAACGACAATACAGGAAACTTTTCAGCACAGACATTATGTATCTGGCCGAGCCTATAAAGTAATTTAATTTCAACTATTTTTCTGAAGTTAACCTCCTGTATTCCAGTTACCACTGTTAAAAGATATACATGTAAACAGTTAAATAGTGCATGTACATTTCTATTCTCTTCCAGCAGGGCATGCTGTGGTTACATTTTAAGCACAAGCACTTTATAAAATACATTTTTAACACATATGTCTGTATGGACCAGTTTGATATACACTTGACATGCAGTTCTAATACAGTTGTAGCACAAGCATCTTATATAAATCATGTTGATATTCACAAATGACATATAATTATTTACAAAATTCCAGATAGCTGTGCTAGCACTATCCCCCTTTGTCACACCCCACCCCCAAAGATTCAAGCTAGTTTTTTCAAGTGACCCTTGAGAAACATTGCTTGAGAGGGATGAGCCTATCTGGGAATGCATTACCCCATACCCTGTCTTGACAGCCCATCTGCTTTGGAAATCATAACCCCACTAAAGTGCTGCACTGTCATATCATATGCCTGCATCCCCAGGCTCCACCTTAGTAGCTTAGCATTTTGGTCAGTGGCTCAATGTAGCCATGTTAAGGGATTGGGGTCTGTAACTACAGTGAATTTCCTTCCATACAGATAAGGCTGAAGTTTCCGCAGTGCCCACACTATGGCTAGACATTCCTTTTCTACAGTTGCATAGCATTCCTCCCTGGGTTGGAGCCTATGGCTGAGATAGACCACAGGGTGCTCTTCTCCTTCTGAGGAAACCTGGCAGAATACAGCTCCCACCCCATGGTATGAAGCATCCACCTGCACAACAAATTATTTGCTGTAATCTGGACTGCTTAACACAGGGGATCCTCCCAAAGCTTCTTTAAGCTTCTGGAATGCCTGCTCACATGCTGGGGTTCACACTACATTATCTGGCCTGTTTTTCCTTGTCAGGTCTGTAAAGGGAGCAGCTATGGTACTATAATTGGGGGAAAACTTTCTGTAGTACCCTGCTGTCCCTAAAAATGCCTTTACCTGCTTTTTGGTAACAGGAGCATGTCTGAATGGCTTCCATTTTGGCAGCTTCTAATCTGATCCTACCACTTCCCATTCTATGTTCCAGGTAGGAGAACACTGCCATACCCACCTGAGACTTACTGAGCTTAATGGTCAACCCTGCCCTCTGTAGTCTGCTCAGCACCTCCATGACATGCTATAGGTGGTCTTGCCAGTAGATGGCAATGTCATCCAGGTAAGCAAGGGCAAAATCTCCTGCTCCTGCTAGGATATGATCTACCAGCCTCTGGAAAGTTGCTAGGGCATTTTTCATCCCAAAGGGCATTTTGTGAACTCATACAACCTGAAAGGAATCACAAAGGCTAACCTCTCTTTAGCATTGGGAGTCAAGGGCACCTGCCATTAGTCCTTGGTAAGATCAATAGTGGTAAGATACTTAGCCCCACCCAGCTACTCTAGGGCTTCATCTGCCCAAGGCATGGGGTAAGCATCTGACTGTATGACTATTTAATTTTCTGTAGTCCACACAGAATCTGTTGTTGTGATCCTTCTTTTGTACCAGCAGCACTGAGAAGACATAGGGACTGATGGATTCCTGGATTACCTCCAGTTTCAACATTTCCTGTATCTCCTCCCTCGGAGTCTGTTAGACTCTCTCAGGCACCCTAGAAAGGGCCTGTTTGTTAGGCCTTTGTGGTCCTCTATCAACATGATGCTGCACCAGGTGGGTACACCCTGGTTTCCCAGTGAACATGCCCCCAAACTGATGTAACACTGCTCAGATTTCTTGAACCTGGGTAGGGGATAGCTGCTGGAACATTGCTACCCCTTCCACTGAGGTGTCAGTCCAATCCTCACTGAAGTCACTAGATCCCCCTCAGACTCCTCCTGCCATCCACTACAAATATTTAGCATCAGGGCCTCCCTATCATGGTAAGGTTTCATCATGTTAACATGGTACATTTGTGCCCCTGTCTCCTGCCTAGCAGTTCTACCATGTAGTTAACTTCACTGACCTTCTTTACCAGTTTGAAGGGTCCCTCCCAAGCTGTCTGCAGCTTGTTGTGTCTGACAGGAATGAGAACCATAACCTGCTGCCCCACAGCATACTCTCTAGCTTGAGCATTCCTGTAATACCAGACCTTTTTCTGCTGTTGGGCTTCTGACAGGTTCTCCTGGGACAAGCCCATGTGTTCCCTGAGCCTTGCCCTGAGGTTTAGGACATATGCCACAACAGATTCCTTGTGGGATTCACACTCACCCTGCCAGTCTTCACAAATTAAATCTGGAGGCCCCCTCACCCTATGCCCATACAGCAACTCAAAAGTGAGAATCCTATGGATTTCTGGGGCACCTCTTTGTAAGCAAACAACAAATGGGGCAAATGTTTGTCCCATTCCCTCTTAAACTGGTCTGCAAATGCCCATAGCATAGTCTTTAGTGTAGAGTTTAACCTCTCCATAAGACCATTAGTCTGGGGATGGTAGGGGGGGTCTTTAGGTGTTTCACCCCACAGTGCTTCCACAAACAAGCCAGCAGTTCTGACATGAAATTGGCACCTCTGTCAGTCAGTATTTCTACTGGGAAACCTACGCTGCTGAAAATCTCTAACAAAGCATTTGCCACCTTTTCTGACTCAATGGAGGACAGGGCCACTGTCTCAAGATATCTGGTCGCATAATCTACTGCCACTAGGATATACTTTTTCGATGTGGAACTTGGGATACTAAGAGGCCCCACAATATCCATAGCAACCTCTGAAATGGCTCCTCAATCACAGGCAAAGGCACTAAAGGAGCTTTGACCTCCTCTCCTGCCTTGCCTACCTTTTGGCACTGCTCACAGATCCTGCAGTACCCTATTACATCCCTAGAACTCCCAGGCCACTAAAGGTTCTGCATAAGACATCTATTTGTATGCTTTATGCCCATATGACCTGCAAAGGGAATGTCATAGGCTATGGCTACAAGTGCCAGACTGTAGGCTCTGGGCACTACCATAGTTCCAACTGCTGTAGTCTCTCACCCTCTAGCCCTCCCTCAGGGGTCCACACTCTATACAGTAACCCAGTATACAGATTCCCCTTGTCCTTGTGAATCAGGCACCTCCCTGGCTACCTCCCTCAAGCCTTGAAATGAAGGGTCTGAGAGCTGAGCCTGTCTCAACTCTCTCTTTGTAATCCTTCCCAGCTCCCCTTCCACAGGAAGTCTGGTATCCTCTGACAGTGGTGCCTCACTGTCAGCCTAGATATTACTACTCATCTTTGCCCTTGCAATCACTCTGTCCAAGGAAACATCAGTACCCACAAGCAGCTGTGGCTCACCTTCAGTCTCACTGCTATAGGGTAGCTCTCTCCCTGACGTAGCCACCTCACCAGTCCTGGCTTCAAGTGGGCAGTCTGTCTTGGTCTCCCCTAGGCTACCAGACCCACATACTTGTCTCCAAGCTTGACTGTGTGTAATTGCATGCACACAAGGTACTGCATTATCAAAATCATTCCCTATCAGGACATCTGCAGGGATATCCTCAAACACACCTACTTGCTTGCTTCCTTTTCCACCCTCCGAGTCAAGGTGAACCCTAGCCAAAGGTATTTGGAAAGGGGTCCCTTCTAAAGCTATGACTGGAGTAGACTGCTCAAGCAAATAGTGCTCCTCTTTAACCATTGCAGGCTTCACAATGGTTAGGTCAGAGGCTGTGCCTCTCTTAGCAGTAGCCTTTTTCCTGTCTACTAAGATATGATATAACCTCTTGTGGTAATTTGGTATCCTTGTTGTCTCCAAACAACTTACTGCTGGCATCCTGTCATTTCCACTTGCTGGCTCCCCTACCTTTTGTTCCCTACCGTGCCTTCATGGACATCTATATGCTACATGGCCCCACTGGTTACATTTAACACATTTAACCCTTGATCCTGGCCATGTACCAGAACTAGTGTCCCCCTTTTACTGGCAGATTCTGTTGGGGCAGTTTGGGCTGCCCACCATGGGTTCCCTTAGACCCATGAGCAGCACTGGGTATTACTTTCATGTGCAGTGATGCCCTCCTTGCTAGGTATAGGGCTCCATTTTTCCACAACTTATCTGCAGTATTACATTCTCTAGCTGTCAACCAGATTCTCATGTCCTCAGGCAAAGTGCTAAGGACTTGTTCCCTCACCAAAAGGTCTGCCAACCCTTCAAAAGTGGTAACCTGACAACCACTCACCCAACTAGGAAAATATGTTCTTAGTTCAGCTATATATTCACACACACTTTCATCTGCATTGCACCTATTCTCACAAAACTTTTTTTCTAAAAGTTTCGAGTGTTAACATAAAACACCCTAATAAACAATTTTTAAATGTATTATAATTTAACCAATCAGTATCAGACAATTTAGAAACAGCAATTACAGCTTTATCTTGGCGTATGGGGGCCAGGAACCATACTCAGAGCCCTTGGTTAACATTATACTGTTTACATACCCTTTTAAACATATGACTAAAATTATCAAAATTATCACCCTCTGTAAAGTCTGGAAGAAATTTACTAACCTTTATTGCTTCTAGGATTTGGTTACTCCCTTCCCTGTTACCTCCATGACCCTGGTGAAGAGTCAGCATTTCCTTTTCATGTTGCCTCTGCCTCTCATTTTCTTTGGCTTCCAGACACCGCAGTATCTCTGCTGATTCTATTTCCAAATGTTTGGCCTCCAGTTCAAGTCTCTTTAACTACAGATGGATTTTTAAGTCCTCTGAGGCAAAGTTGAACTGTCCATTTTCTGAGAGTTGCACATCTCCAAAGCCAGTCCGCTTGTCCTCTTGGTTGTTGATCTGTGATGCAGCTGTGACTAAGGCTGCAATAATTTCTGCTTTTGTCAGGGTGGCATGCACCAGTCCTTTGTCTTGGCACATCTCAGCCAACTGGCTACTTGTCAGCTTCCCATACTCTTCTGCTGATATCCTAGCCTGGTCTCCCTGACTAACTAAGCTAACAAAAAAATAAAGAAAATTATTGTGATATGAAACTCTGAATGTTTACCATGTGGCTGCTTGGGAGTAGAAACACCTTCTTTAGTGACCACTGTTTACAGGCTACAGGAGTTGAGTATCCAAACCACTGAATGCTAATATGTGATGTGGTGACCCCAACACTGCCAACCAATAAATATGTGATGACTCACCAGTGGACCAATAATCAAGGAGTCTCAATCCTCACCACTGGCACCAGTAGGGGATGTACATTGGGAGGATAACAGGTACACACACAGTATTCAGATGCAGCTCTCTGCATCAAATCCAATTTCCCTTAAGAGCACACAGAGACCACAGTCAGTCTGGGGCTGGTTTCTCCCTCTTTCTCCAGATCCCCAATAAGACTTCCCTCTGGCACAGCTATAACGTTGAGATCTCAGCTGAGTGGTAAGCTAAGACCTGCAGCACCCTCTCTGCCCAACAAGTGCTTTGTGTCTCTGCCCAACTAGGTGACACACACACTCTTTGAGGTTTGATTAACACACACACACACACACACACACACACACACACACACACACACACACACACACACACGCACACCTGGGAAAGGATGGCACAGGTTTACTAGCTATGCCCCCTTTTGCCCAGACTATAAGGTAGTTATCACTGCCACCAGCCAACTCCTTATCAGCTACTTTAAGGCCCTTAATAAAGGGTGTCCAATCTTACTATGTAATATTAATATTAATACAAATGGTAGTTTGACCAAGAGCAAGGCTATTAGGAGTGGCCCACATAGTGTCAGCAAATAAATATGCAAGTACTCTCAAAACTTAAATATCTTTACACAGATCAGTCACAATGAAAGGTTTAAATATATTTAATAATAATACATAATAAAAGAACAAGAAAATACTCAGTATAAATTGACAGTGACATCAGAGTTCAAAATCACAGCAAATATTTAAAACAGCATTGCAGAACAGTCTCAAATAAATAAAGAATAATATCTAAACTAAGCTTGGCTATATTCTTGACTATATCTAAGACAAGTATACTATTCCCTAGAAACTTACTTCATATAGAGCAAGGCAGATGTGGTGAATGGTTCTTCTCAGGTCCAAGACAGAATACAAAATGCCCTGCCTCTCTAAGAGACTTCTCAAATTAACATCTTAAATATTACTGCTGGGATAGCTTGCAGAATGACATCACTTCTTGTCATCTGACTCTATCCCAAGTGAACCCCCACTGCTGGAAGCTTGGCAGTATTTAGTATCTACTTGTGAAAACACATAGACCTCAGATATTTGGCAGATGCTGGGAGTCATAAAATAATTGCATTCCTTCACATTTCAAAACCAGTAATTAGTTCACTCCAAAGACAATACAGGAAACGTTTCAGCACAGACATTATGTATCTGGCCGAGCCTATAAAGTAATTTAATTTCAACTATTTTTCTGAAGTTAACCTCCTGTATTCCAGTTACCACTGTTTAAAGATATACATGTAAACAGTTAAATAGTGCATGTACATTTCTATTCTCTTCCAGCAGGGCATGCTGTGGTTACATTTTAAGCACAAGCACTTTATAAAATACATTTTTAACACATATGTCTGTATGGACCAGGTTGATATACACTTGACATGCAGTTCTAATACAGTTGTAGCACAAGCATCTTATATAAATCATGTTGATATTCACAAATGACATATAATTATTTACAAAATTCCAGATAGCTGTGCTAGCACTATCCCCCTTTGTCACACCCCCCCCCCCCAAAGATTCAAGCTAGTTTTTTTCAAGTGACCTTTGAGAAACATTGCTTGAGAGGGATGAGCCTATCTGGGAATACATTACCCCATACCCTGTCTTGACAGCCCATCTGCTTTGGAAATCATAACCCCACTAAAGTGCTGCACTGTCATATCATATGCCTGCAACCTCAGGCTCCACCTTAGTAGCTTAGCATTTTGGTCAGTGGCTCAATGTAGCCATTTTAAGGGATTGGGGTCTGTAACTACAGTGAATTTCCTTCCATACAGATAAGGCTGAAGTTTCTGCAGTGCCCACACTATGGCTAGACATTCCTTTTCTACAGCTGCATAGCATTCCTCCCTGGGTTGGAACCTATGGCTGAGATAGACCACAGGGTGCTCTTCTCCTTAAGAGGAAGCCTGGCAGAATACAGCTCCCACCCCATGGTATGAAGTATCCACCTGCACAACAAATTATTTGCTGTAATCTGGACTGCTTAACACAGGGGATCCTCCCAAAGCTTCTTTAAGCTTCTGGAATGCCTGCTCACATGCTGGGTTCCACACTACCTTATCTGGCCTGTTTTTCCTTGTCAGGTCTGTAAAGGGAGCAGCTATGGTACTATAATTGGGGGAAAACTTTCTGTAGTACCCTGCTGTCCCTAAAAATGCCTTTACCTGCTTTTTGGTAACAGGAGCATGTCTGAATGGCTTCCATTTTGGCAGCTTCTAATCTGATCCTACCACTTCCCATTCTATGCTCCAGGTAGGAGACCTCTGCCATACCCACTTGAGATTTACTGAGCTTAATGGTCAACCCTGCCCTCTGTAGTCTGCTCAGCACCGCCATGACATGCTATAGGTGGTCGTGCCAGTAGATGGCAATATCATCCAGGTAAGCAAGGGAAAAATCTCCTGCTCCTGCTAGAATATGATCTACCAGCCTCTGGAAAGTTGCTAGGGCATTTTTCATCCCAAAGGGCATTTTGTGAACTCATACAACCTGAAAGGAATCACAAAGGCTAACCTCTCTTTAGCATTGGGAGTCAAGGGCACCTGCCATTAGTCCTTGGTAAGATCAATAGTGGTAAGATACTTAGCCCCACCCAGCTATTCTAGGGCTTCATCTGCCCAAGGCATGGGGTAAGCATCTGACTGTATGACTATTTAATTTTCTGTAGTCCACACATAATCTGTTGTTGTGATCCTTCTTTTGTACCAGCAGCACTGAGAAGACATAGGGACTGATGGATTCCTGGATTACCTCCAGTTTCAACATTTCCTGTATCTCCTCCCTCAGAGTCTGTTAGACTCTCTCAGGCACCCTAGAAAGGGCCTGTTTGTTAGGCCTTTGTGGTCCTCTATCAACATGATGCTGCACCAGGTGGGTACACCCTGGTTTCCCAGTGAACATGCCCCCAAACTGATGTAACACTGCTCAGATTTCTTGAACCTGGGTAGGGGATAGCTGCTGGAACATTGCTACCCCTTCCACTGAGGTGTCAGTCCAATCCTCACTGAAGTCACTAGATCCCCCTCAGACTACTCCTGCCATCCACTACAAATATTTAGCATCAGGGCCTCCCTATCATGGTAAGGTTTCATCATGTTAACATGGTACATTTGTGCCCCTGTCTCCTGCCTAGCAGTTCTACCATGTAGTTAACTTCACTGACCTTCTTTACCAGTTTGAAGGGTCCCTCCCAAGCTGCCTGCAGCTTGTTGTGTCTGACAGGAATGAGAACCATAACCTGCTGCCCCACAGCATACTCTCTAGCTCGAGCATTCCTGTAATACCAGACCTTTTTCTGTTGTTGGGATTCTGACAGGTTCTCCTGGGACAAGCCCATGTGTTCCCTGAGCCTTGCCCTGAGGTTTAGGACATATGCCACAACAGATTCCTTGTGGGATTCACACTCACCCTGACAGTCTTCACAAATTAAATCTGGAGGTCCCCTCACCCTATGCCCATACAGCAACTCAAAAGGTGAGAATCCTATGGATTTCTGGGGCACCTCTTTGTAAGCAAACAACAAATGGGGCAAATGTTTGTCCCATTCCCTCTTAAACTGGTCTGCAAATGCCCATAGCATAGTCTTTAGTGTAGAGTTTAACCTCTCCATAAGACCATTAGTCTGGGGATGGTAGGGGGGGTATTTAGGTGTTTCACCCCACAGTGCTTCCACAAACAAGCCAGCAGTTCTGACATGAAATTGGCACCTCTGTCAGTCAGTATTTCTACTGGGAAACCTACGCTGCTGAAAATCTCTAACAAAGCATTTGCCACCTTTTCTGACTCAATGGAGGACAGGGCCACTGTCTCAAGATATCTGGTAGCATAATCTACTGCCACTAGGATATACTTTTTCCATGTGGAACTTGGGGTACTACGAGGCCCCACAATATCCATAGCAACCTCTGAAATGGCTCCTCAATCACAGGCAAAGGCACTAAAGGAGCTTTGACCTTCTCTCCTGCCTTGCCTACCTTTTGGCACTGCTCACAGATCCTGCAGTACCCTATTACATCCCTAGAACTCCCAGGCCACTAAAGGTTCTGCATAAGACATCTATTTGTATGCTTTATGCCCATATGACCTGCAAAGGGAATGTCATAGGCTATGGCTACAAGTGCCAGACTGTAGGCTCTGGGCACTACCATAGTTCCAACTGCTGTAGTCTCTCACCCTCTAGCCCTCCCTCAGGGGTCCACACTCTATACAGTAACCCAGTATACAGATTCCCCTTGTTCTTGTGAATCAGGCACCTCTCTGGCTACCTCCCTCAAGCCTTGAAATGAAGGGTCTGAGAGCTGAGCCTGTCTCAACTCTCTCTTTGTAATCCTTCCCAGATCCCCTTCCACAGGAAGTCTGGTATCTTCTGACAGTGGTGCCTCACTGTCAGCCTAGATATTACTACTCATCTTTGCCCTTGCAGTCACTCTGTCCAAGGAAACATCAGTACCCAAAAGCAGCTGTGGCTCACCTTCAGTCTCACTGCTATAGGGTAGCTCTCTCCCTGAAATAGCCACCTCACCAGTCCTGGCTTCAAGTGGGCAGTCTGTCTTGGTCTCCCCTAGACTACCAGACCCACATACTTGTGTCCAAGCTTGACTGTGTGTAATTGCATGCACACAAGGTACTGCATTATCAAAATCATTCCCTATCAGGACATCTGCAGGGATATCCTCAAACACACCTACTTGCTTGCTTCCTTTTCCACCCTCCGAGTCAAGGTGAACCCTAGCCAAAGGTATTTGGAAAGGGGCCCCTTCTAAAGCTATGACTGGAGTAGACTGCTCAAGCAAATAGTGCTCCTCTTTAACCATTGCAGGCTTCACAATGGTTAGGTCAGAGGCTGTGCCTCTCTTAGCAGTAGCCTTTTTCCCGTCTACTAAGATATGATATAACCTCTTGTGGTAATTTGGTATCCTTGTTGTCTCCAAACAACTTACTGCTGGCATCCTGTCATTTCCACTTGCTGGCTCCCCTACCTTTTGTTCCCTACCGTGCATTCATGGACATCTATATGCTACATGGCCCCACTGGTTACATTTAACACATTTAACCCTTGATCCTGGCCATGTACCAGAACTAGTGTCCCCCTTTTACTGGCGGATTCTGTTGGGGCAGTTTGGGCTGCCCACCATGGGTTCCCTTAGACCCATGATCAGCACTGGGTATTCCTTTCCTGTGCAGTGATGCCCTCCTTGCTAGGTATAGGGCTCCCTTTTTCCACAATTTATCTGCAGTATTACATTCTCTATCTGTCAACCAGATTCTCATGTCCTCAGGCAAAGTGCTAAGGACTTGTTCCCTCACCAAAAGGTCTGCCAACCCTTTAAAAGTGATGCCCTGACAACCACTCACCCAACTAGGAAAATATGTTCTTAGTTCAGCAATATATTCACACACACTTTCATCTGCATTGCACCTATTCTCACAAAACCTTTTTTCTAGAAGTTTCGAGTGTTAACATAAAACACCCTAATAAACAATTTTTAAATGTATTATAATTTAACCAATCAGTATCAGACAATTTAGAAACAGCAATTACAGCTTTATCTTGGCGTATGGGGGCCAGGAACCATACTCAGAGCCCTTGGTCAACATTATACTGTTTACATACCCTTTCAAACATATGACTAAAATTATCAAAATTATCACCCTCTGTAAAGTCTGGAAGAAATTTACTAACCTTTATTGCTTCTAGGATTTGGTTACTCCCTTCCCTGTTACCTCCATGACCCTGGTGAAGCGTCAGCATTTCCTTTTCATGTTGCCTCTGCCTCTCATTTTCTTTGGCTTCCAGACACCACGGTATCTCTGCTGATTCTATTTCCAAATGTTTGGCCTCCAGTTCAAGTCTCTTTAACTACAGATGGATTTTTAAGTCCTCTGAGGCAAAGTTGAACTGTCCATTTTCTGAGAGTTGCACATCTCCAAAGCCAGTCCGCTTGTCCTCTTGGTTGTTGATCTGTGATGCAGCTGTGACTAAGGCTGCAATAATTTCTGCTTTTGTCAGGTTGGCATGCACCAGTCCTTTGTCTTGGCACATCTCAGCCAACTGGCTACTTGTCAGCTTCCCATACTCTTCTGCTGATATCCTAGCCTGGTCTCCCTGACTAACTAAGCTAACAAAAAAATAAAGAAAATTATTGTGATATGAAACTCTGAATGTTTACCATGTGGCTGCTTGGGAGTACAAACACCTTCTTTAGTGACCACTGTTTACAGGCTACAGGAGTTGAGTATCCAAACCACTGAATGCTAATATGTGATGTGGTGATCCCAACACTGCCAACCAATAAATATGTGATGACTCACCAGTGGACCAATAATCAAGGAGTCTCAATCCTCACCACGGGCACCAGTGGGGGGCATACACTGGGAGGATAACAGGTACATGCACAGTATTTTCAGATGCAGCTTTCTACATCAAGTGCAATTTCCCTTAAGAGCACAGAGACCACAGTTAGTTCTGGGTTGGTTTCTCCTTAGTTCGCCAGATCCCAAATAAGATTCCACACTGGCACAACTATAGAGTTGAAATCTCAGCTGAGTGGCCAAGCCAAGACCTCCAGCACCCTCTCTGTCTAACCAGTGTTTCATGTCCCTGCCCAACTAGCTGATGCGCACACTCTTTGAGGTTTGATTTACATACACACACCTGGGAAATGCTGACACAAGTTTACTAGCTATGCCCCCTTTTGCCCAGACAATAAGGTAGTCATCACTGCCACCAGCCAACTCCTTATTAGCTACTTTAAGGCCCTTAACAAAGTGTGCCCAATCTTACTGTGTAATATTAATATTAATACAAATGGTAGTTTGACTAAGAGCAAGGCTATTTAGAGTGGCCCACACAGTGTCACCAAATAAATATGCAAGCACTCTCAAATCTTAAATATTTCTACACAGATCAGCCACAATAGAAGGTGTAAATATAGTTAATAATAAATAATAAAAGAACAAGAAAATACTCAGCATATATTCACAGTGACATCAGAGTTCAAAATCAAGGAAATATTTAAAACAATATTGCAAGACTGTCTCAGATAAATAAAGAAAAAATATCTAAACTAAGTTTGGTTATATTCCTGACTATATCTAAGACAATTATACTATAAAAAAGAAACTTACTTCATATAGAGCAAGGCAGATGTGATGAATGATTCTTGTCAAGTCCAATACAGAATACAGAATGCCCTGTCTCTCTAAAAGACTTCTCAAATTAATATCTCAAATATTACTGCTGGGATAGCTTGCAGAATGACATAATTTCTTGTAATCTGATTCTATCCCGAGTGAAACCCCCACTGCTGGACATTTGGCGGTATTTAACATCTACCTGTGAAAATATATAAGCCTCTGATCTTTGCATATGGTGAAAGTCATAAACAATTGCATTCCTTCACATTTCAAAACTAGTAATTAGTTCACTCCAAAGACAATACAGGAAGCTTCTCTAAACAGACATTTTGTCTCCAGCCTAGCCTATAAATTAATTTAATTTCAGCTATTTTTCTGAAGTTAACTTCCTGTATTCCAGTTTCCACTGTTAAAATATATACATTTAAAAAGTTACAATAGTGCATGTACATTTCTCTTCTCTTCCAGCAGTGCACACTGGTTATATTTTAAGCACAAGCACTTTATAAAATACCTTTTAAACATAGATGTCTGTACTCACCAATTTGATATACACACGACATACAGCTCTAATACAGTTGTAACACAAGCATCTTATATAAAGCATGTTGATATTCACAAATAACATATAATTATTTGCAAAATTCCAGATAGCTGTGCTGGCAGTATCTCCCCTTTGTCACATTACTTACCAGTCCAAATCAGCTTAACAGACTCAGTGTTTATTCACTTATAATTAATCATTTAGTGAAGCAAAATGCAATAGAATATTTTATGACTGCCCACTCTTTTGGCACAGAAGGATGCAACCCTGACTGACCTAGATGAGACAGTTTTCCAGTAGTAGCAGGGCACTGAAGGAGACTAATTGTACAAAACAGGAGTGTGTGCCTGCTGCCAATTTGTCCATCCTAGGAGAAGGGAAACAGCTTCCCACTTGGATGATACCTAGTGGGAGCACTGGGTGATGCACCTGAGGAACACGAGCCTAGTGAGCACATACTGCCAAAAGTAGCAATAGTGCAGCATCCATAAAAGTCCCGGGATTAACATGTGCGGAGTCCTGCATGCTTTCTCAAGATGTTGGCCAGCACTGTGGAACTCATGGCTGACACCAAGGGGAGGCAGCTCTGGGGTAGGCCACTCAACAGACCTCACTAGGAGATCCACTCCCTACCACCTGACTCTGTCACTGGGAAAAGAATAGGCTGATGGAACTCCTCATGCAGGAAAGAATATGCCATAGAGCTCTCACCTAGACTGGGATATGTGACTCTCAGCCCAGCAAATGAATTAATAGGCCATTTGGGCTCATGTAGTGAAGTCACTGGACAGAGTCCTATGGAAGTATGGCCAAGGGAAAGGAAGGATAAAAAAATTATTTCAGACTGTGACAATGGGAATGGACGCTGTAATGAGTAAAAATTAACTTATCAAAAGTACAAGAAAAAGTTTCTTCAGAGATATTTTTCCAAACAGTAGTAGAACATCACCAAGTGAATATTCTAAGATATGTTAAATCTGATTAGCTATGCAGATAAGTTTGAATGCATACAGATAAATCAATCACTTAATAATCTCATAAGGTATTCAACCATGTGTCCCACTGCAGGTCATAGGTTCATAGGTGTTTACTCGGCTATCGACCACAAGGGCCTTTTTAAGCCTAGCCATGTATCCCAAATCTCTGACAAGTTCTGATACCCTTGATAAGTGTAAGCATGGGCCTGGGAGATGAAACATTTACAGGTTACCTGTTTGCATTAGAGACAGAGGTGCCAAACCAGGGATGAATTTCCAGTTTCCCATCCAATTTTCCAAGTTGCACTTGAATTGAGTTAGGGAGGAACTCTGCTTCACATGGATGGAGAGCCTGTGTTCACATCGATGGGGAGCCTGATGGGGAGGTCTGGGATAGAAGAGTGATTTGTTTTTTCCAGTATCTTCTCTGGAAGCATCAGAACTATGACTGTTAGAGCTAGAAAAGTCAGGATTAAAAACAGGTAGTATCCAGAAAGTGTAGTGAGTTTTACTTTGCCATTAATGGACAAGGGTACATAGTAGAGTATTTCTGACTAGTTGTTTTAAATACAGCATGCATTGATTAGGTTACCAAGGCTCAGCTTAAATAAAACCACCATGCCTGGAAACAATCATTGAGCAGTTGCTGGTCTGGAGACTGATACACATTCTGAGATTACTCATATCATTACTTCTAAACATTCAGTATACACCTCTGTATGAGAGGGACTACTAGACATACACACAGACACTTCCAAATGTCTTAAATTCACATGGATGCATACATAAACATACCTGACGAGCAAGATAATTCTTCTTGTGCAGCTAGGTTCACAACTGTTAAGTCTTTCTGCATTTCCTTTTTGAATACTAAAAAATCAGCTATATTTTTCATCTTCTGCTCAGAAAAATCCATATTTTATAGAGTTATTTTGAAAAAAAAGCTTGGCTTATTGAATAATATGGATAATTTGTCTGGAAGCTTGAAACTCTTCTTAGTTTACAATATATCTTAAGGCATACTCTATAATAGCTAAGTACACTGGCTACATTTAGGTAACTCTCTACTGTTCAGTTCAGAATTGTTAGAGAGATTGTATCCTATAGTATTTGCAAGATTTTCTAAAAAAGTATCTCAAAATGGCAAAATAATGAGGCAAAACAAGGCTTGATGATAACTGTTCAGAATATTTAATTCAACTTCTGTAGGAAGACTGAGCTCATGATACATTAATCCTATCCCCTTTCTTAAACATTGTTTTTTTATAAATGTGGATACAAGCTTATCCATAAATAATATGCACAGCATTAATGTACAACAATTAAAAATCTACTCAACTAAATGCTAGTTAATCATGGCTACTATTCAGTATCCAAAACAACAAGTAAAAAGGTCATAGACAAAAAACCTGTAGGCAAAAACAACAAAAAGTCCCAGGCAAACCCAAGTCTTCACAATGTAACACCCTAAACCTCCTCTGAAGGAGGCCCATGGAAAATATGCAAATGACCCATTAAGGTCACTCAAGTATTCTACCTACATGGCATCTGAATCCCCACTGACATTTTACTTTTTATAAATCTTTGTTGATGCATTCAGAGCAATAAAGCCAAGCCCAGTGGTTCTTGATATGACATGTTTTGCTGTTTTTTTATGGGCTCTTTTGTACAGCATAAGTGGATAGATAATTTGTCTGTTTTTTGAAAGTATTCAGCTTATGAAAAGTCTTTGACTTACTTGGTATGAACGTACTCATCAAGACTTAAAAAGTAAAAATTTATCAGTATTCAGAAACCATGGAGTTGAAGCACTAGTATGTCCATAAGGGGTCATTTGCACATATCCTATTGGTCACTACTACAGGAGGATTAAGATACTACACAATGAATATTTTAGCTTAGCTGAGTCTTTCTTGCAGTTTTCACTGAATGATTTATTTGAGTAAGCTTTTTACCCTTTGCTTGGATATGCATTGCATTAGGTAGTGACTGCAACATCTCCCAAAACAGGACCAAGCCATAATAAATTCATAATTTTAGATGTTGTGATGCATTTTTAGTTTGCTTCATACGCTTCATAGCTAACTGGCTTATGGACTATAAAGGTCCATATCCAGAATTTTTATGTCACTTTTCTACTCAATAGACTTTTGAACAACTTCCTTCTGTTCTCTAGCTTGACTACTATGTGGTGGTTCCTGTAAATTCTATGCTAGTTTCATGGAACCAAACTCTACATGCTTAGACTTGGCCATTAAGTTATATATCTGATACCTATCATATCTAGACTCAGGAGGTAATAGTGAGTATCATCCAGGCCTGGACTCAGATTGGTGGACTCTAAATTAGCACTTTTTATCTATTTAGTTAGTTATGACTTTGTTAACTGGGGTAGAACACTGACCCAAACAGGATGATTTTAGGTTCACTCCAGGTCTAGATTTATAGTAACAAAGGTAACAAAGAATACATAAAAAAAAACAAAGTGCAGTATACATAAAAAGAGATAAGATTCAACGTTATGAGTTTATATATAGTAAAGGTGTTATAGTTGCTAAGAAGTACAACTGAACATCACTGAAGACTGACTGCCACAAAGAAAGACTCGTGATTCACCAAGACAGACAGTCATATGATCAAATACAACAGTAGTCAACATGCAACTAAGGTAGACTTCCTCCTAATAAGAAAAGAGCATTGGGGTAGAATATGAATTTAAAAAGTGTTCTCCATTGAAATGGTTGGCCACCAGCACAAACTATTGGTGGGCTGAATCAGCTGCAAAAAATGTTCAGAAAAGACTCTTAGGATAACAGAGACTAAGTTGGAAGACCAGGAAGGTAGCTGGAGAGAAGGCACAGGGGTTCCAGGAAATATTCATAGCTCTAGCACCTCATGAAGAAGAAGAAAAGGTGAGGCAACAGAAAAATGATAGTATCCATAAATAGCATGTGTGAAGGTAACAGAACAGAACACATATGAAGCAGAGTCAATAACGGAAATAAGATACATAAGGAAATGTGGTGGTGGTGGTGGTGATGGAATGCAGACGTCCACAGAGTTATCAAAGAAAGGAGTGCAGAAAGAAGTAGAAGAGAGAAAAGAGGAACCAACCTAGAAAATGCAGTCAGAGAAAGCATCAGGCTCAGATGAAGCCACAGCTGATGTGATCAATATGTTGGGTGCATTAGGTGAAGACATGGCTCTTGAGCAGGCTCATTATGGTATGGAGACAGAGGGAGAGAGACAGATCTCAGATGGTTAGGATAAGGCATTCCAGTGGCATTGTACAGCAACAAAAGGAATATTCACAACTTTGTGCCAGGTGGATGCAGTGCCTCTGATTCTAGCATTAACCTCCTCATTCAGACCCATGGAAAGAAAATGTTGCTAAAAGGAAAATTCTTACATGTGAACTAGATGATATAATTAACAGGAAGAAGACATAGCTACACAGTTTGACAAAACTGGTAAGATCACAACTAATCAGTGCGAAGATATTAATTTTTATAATGGAATTTTTCAGTAATTAACCTCTTATTAGAAGATAATGACAACAGTGGAATCAACATATAGTACAATAATGACTTATTTTTAAAAAAGTTAAAATAGAAATGGACAAGTGAAGTTTCAGTATCACAGAAATGGATGAAAGTCCTCAGAGTAAAGATCCATTCACTACATATAAAAGCCATCTCTCTAACATATTAAATGGGTAATATTACTGTTAAACAGTAATAACACACCTGAACCTGATGTAGTCAATGCAAGATTTTATAAAAATATTATATGATGAAATTGTTCCGTATTTACTTAAATTGGATCACTTTTTAACTATTCAAAAGTTGATGGCTGCCATTTTTATGCAATTAGCACAGATTGAATTAATATGCAAAGAAGACAAAGACAGGAATAAACCAGACAATCTATGTTTAATTGAACTTACAGGAACTTGGCTGAGGCTATTAATAAAAAGTGGACAATTTAGATGACATTTTAATTCCATCACAGCTCAGATATTTCTCCTAACAGGCCTTTATATAATGCTAATAAATATTTACAGACAATTCTTTTGTTATTCAAACAGTCAGATATTCAAGTTCAATTTGTTAGTACAATAAAACTAGATCCCTTTAAAATGTTTGATTCCATCTACACATAATATGTAATTCAACGTTTGTACTATTATGGATCTCTACACTCAGATGCAAGTAACAAAAAATCTGCATTCTTTGCCATATGCTTCTATTAAAGTAAATGTTTTTCTTCCTGACCACTTACAGTTATATCTGGAATGCAACAAGGTTATCCATTTCAGCTACTCTTTTATTACAATTAATCCTTTTTGCACATGCTACAAGCAATAATTTGTGGAGGAATAATAAAAAATATATAAAACATTCCCTGATAGCATGCAGAGATGATTCAATATTGATTACATACAAACAATTATAAGAAGGATATAAAAGAAAATAAAACAAGTATAAGATTAATTATGAAAAATTAACTGCCCTGATGGCATTGAAGGATAAAGCCGTAAATACAGCCCAGCCAACCCAGGTTCATTTAGCAGCTTGGGCAACTGATGAAGCATCAATGAGGATTGGGTATGCCCATCATAGGGGAAGGGCAGTCACTGGTGACACTCCCTAAAGGGGATTCGTGGACCATAGACGGTAGCTGCCCAAAGAAGCAACCAGTGAGCATGGTAGGCAGAGAAAGGGAAATGTAGGTAGGAAATATAAAATAATAAAAAAAATACAGACAGAAGCAGACGTCTGAGCCTTCAGAACACTCTTAAAATCCATGACCAGCCCCAACAACACCAGAAGATGTCCATGGAGGGTAGGAGGACTGTGGTAGACCTAGCATGGACATGGGGCACTGGGTATTGGGCCAGTATAAATGAGGTCTGGGGAGAACAAAAAAATATTAACTATAAGAAATTAGAGCAGTGAAGCTTTTGTGGCATACAATGTGGTCCATATTAAGATTCAGTACTAATAGTAGATGATTTTAATTTTTAGGAATTATTTATAGCAAAAATATGAAGATATGATAGTTATGACGTATAATAACTCTCTCAATATCATATATAACCAATCCAAGAAGTATGATAATAAATTGTATTCTTTCATAGGTTGGGTTAAAATTGTGGAAATGTTTATTCTGCCACTTGTCCTGTTTTCATTTATGGAATATTTTAGCTCTACAAGGAGATATATTCTATAAGAGAATATAAATAATATTAATAATATTTTATACAGGGGCGTCACCTATAATTCCTCAGTCAACACTAGTGCTTTCTGAGAATCAATATGGTCTGTCCTTATTTGACATAAAAATATATATTGTATATTTCTTGCATTCTTAAATGTTATGATATTTCAATACAATAGGGATAGTACACATAAGATAGTAAGAAGTGATGTGATGGGAACTGATACTCCAGTCTCTTGGGCTTTATTAACAAGGATGAGGACTTGGATGGGCGAAAACTTTATTTAAAAATGTTTGCATACCATGGAAAAAGCAGAAAATAATATAATTGCTCCCTCTTATTCAGTTCATGGGTAAAGTATGATTATATGAATTTGAGCAGAGGCAAATCTGATTTAATTATAATTTTATTACATAACATTTTGAATGTTTGTGTTTTTTTCTGATGGAAGAATCACTCATAAACATAATAAGGAAAATAAACAAATTTTCATGCTATACAGAAGGCTAGCTAAGATAAAAGAGAATATACTGTTTCCAGGGATCACGTGAAAATTAGCAATACTGCAAACTTTCTCAAGGGACGGCTGGCTGAAGACATTTATGTATATTAATTAGACACATACATCTGCCCATAATGTTGTTACTCAGTATATGATCATATATGGGATTCATTATTCATCTTATAGGTTGCTTTGGCGTGGTAAAATGTGGATGCGGCATGTAGGCACTGTCATTGTGAAACAGCTAATTTAATGCTTTGTTGGTGGACCTGTTCAAAAGTTCAACCGTGGTGGGGAAAAACAAAGGAATTAGTCAATATATTAACAAATATGAGTATTCTGTTGACACCAACTATAATTTTGAATTGTACATATAGTATTAGCTAAGATGGTTACTAAGTGATATACTCTTGAAAATGGAAAGGGTATTCCAGTGTCAGAAGTGGTCTTAATAATTTGAATATACAACATGCCAAAGGAACTAGGAGTCACATATGTGGCTGACAAAGATTTATATATATAAAAATGTGACAGTATGACTGGGGAACTGTAGTATTTCTTCTCTACTACCCTTTTTCCTTTTCTTTTCTCTTTTCTTCTTTAAATAATTGTTTGTATGTTTTGAATTAGTTGTGCCTTTATGAACAATAAGCTTTTAATGTGATCTCTGTATGTAATAAAAAAGAAAAATGGGATGGAGATTTATAGAGAGGTGACATATGGCTATGCAACTGATAACACACGATGGAAAACCCCAGCCTTGCAAGGCTACAGTGCCTTCCACACCTTCAGACCACAAAATGAAAGTGTGAGAACCAAAGGTGGCAGAGTATCTATCTATATTAAAGGTAAATACTCCACCAGACCGGTTAGACAACATAACTCTATGAAGCTACTCCAAGTTCAGATTTCTGTGGGTAAGACCCCCCCCTTCAAGTCATTGATAGTTACAAGTCTCCTTCCATGAACCAAGACGCTCATGCAGCTTATTTGGCTTTACTTGAGTCAATCAAAATACAACCTAACATGCTTGTCATGGGGGGATTTTAACTATCCTAACATCATCTGGGAAATCTATATGAGTCCCAACTTACTTGCACAAAAGTTCTTTGACTTTGCTAACTCAAATGCCCTGGAACAAATTGTAAAAAATCCTACAAAGGGTTCAAATACACTTGACCTGGTTCTCACCAATGAGACACCATTGCACTACCGTAGGTGTAGGACTCTCATTAGTAAACTCTGATCACAAGTTAGTCACTTTTGCAGTAGCAATAACTCCAGAACCCATCAGAGGTGAAGTTAGATTAAAAAACTTCACCAGAGCCAACTATACCCTTCTAGGGGGTTGGCATACATGATTTCCAAGCCCCAGTCCCCACAGATGGTCTTGGCAACTATACTAAATTATACTGTGATGCCCTGTACCAACACTTATACAAATGTATAGACTCGGCTATGCTGGATAAACCAAAATAAGAGTCTCAAGAAAAAGCAAGCCACCCTGGTGGACATCTCACATAAATAAACTATACAAGTGTAAGAAGCTGTTGTCTAAGAATACCAAAGGGAGGCCCCAGCACTGAAAAAGTACCACCCTAAGCCTAAATAAACAAATAAGACAATTTATAAAATCATCTAAGGGTAACTTTAATAAAAATTTAGCAAACACAGCTAAGGATAACCATAAGGCTTTCTTCAGCTACATCCACTGCCTAAAAGGCAGGATCAGACGTATGCTGAAATAGTGACAAATCACATACACTGATCTTGCAGAAATTGCTAACCTTCTAACGGACAGGATTGGCAAACATTTCTCCCCTATAACCCTTCCAAACATATCACAAAACCATACCTTCAACAGCTCCCCTGCCCTATATATCTAAAGAACAGGTCATCAAAGCTCTGTCTAAGGCAAAAAACA
Organism: Protopterus annectens; assembly: GCF_019279795.1. Classification (NCBI taxonomy): domain Eukaryota; kingdom Metazoa; phylum Chordata; order Ceratodontiformes; family Protopteridae; genus Protopterus; species Protopterus annectens. The sequence goes on from NC_056737.1 coordinate 1,913,826,161, forward strand.
CAGCCTCTATGCGGCCTGATGGCATCCCAGGATGCATTCTAAACAAACTAAAACAGGAATTAGCAACCCCCTTAGGCACCCTATTTAACCACAGCCTGAATACAGGATTTGCCCCAGCTGAATGGAAAACAGTGACTGTTATCCCCATTCACAATGGCGGCATAGCAACAGATCTGGGGAATTAGAGACCTATAATCCTGACTAGCCCTATCTGCAAGGCCATGGACCTCATAAATAAAGATATAGGTGACCTCCAAACCCTTTATTCAACCCAGTTTGGCTTTGTAATATGTCAATTATGCCTGTTAAACCTAGTAGACTTCTTTGAAAATGTGACCAGGGTCATAGATGAGGGCAAATCTGTGCTCGCAACATATCTGGACTTGGCAAAGGCGTTTGACACAATTACCCATTCAGGAATTATTGACAAACTCACCCACCTAAATGTTAAACCCTTTGTTGTTAGGTGGGTCGCAAACTGGCTCACTAACCATACACATGCTATCAAAGTAGGTGATTCCACCTCAACCAGAAGACCTGTCACCAGTGGGGTTCCATTAGGGTCAGTACTGGGCCCACTTTAGTTTGGTATTTACTTCTTGGACGTTCAGGCCAAAACAAAGGGACTGTGTCTGACCAAGTTTCCTGACAGCTGTAAACTTGGTGTGATCGTTGAGTCGCCAAATTATTTCAGTGTACTCCAAGAGGAGCTTACACAGACCAACAATTGGTGACAAAGCCATGGACTCAAACTAAATGCAAAAAAATGCATCATCCCACCCTTTGGTAAAAGCAATGTCCCTACTAACTATCAAATAAACAACAATACCTTAAGTATGAATGCTGTAGTGAGGGATTTGGGTACACAAGTAGACTGTGACCTAAACTTTGACCACCATGTGTACACTGTAGTAAGAAAGGCATTCTGCATTGCACATTTGATTAGCAAAGGCATACCTTCAAGAGCAAAAGAGGTTGTAACCCCCTATACTCATTCCTTATCAGGCATATAATTAAGTATAATGCCCCCTTTGGTATGTACTGTACCAGGCACCTGCAGCAACTGGAGAGACCCCAAAGATTTTTAACTAAGAAGATCCAGGGTCTTCAGCACATGCCTTACACAGACAGACTGAAGTCTTTGTCAGTGTACTCGGTAGGATACTTTGGGGACAATCTCTGACCTCAATCTGATGAAGTTGCTGTACATCCATAAGTCAAATGGGACTAGAATTACCTGCTCAAGTGACCTAAATCTGGTCTGTGATTTAAACAGGACATGCTGGAGAGACAAATTCATCTCACAGAGGTTGCCACTTCTCTGGAATAGGCTATCAATTCAGCATGTTAAGCAGAGCACTTCTATGACTCTGTTCAAAAAGGAGTCTGGATGAATGGATGGGAAACCGCAAATTCTTGCCAGGAATAGCTCCCACATTTCTCTTAGACATGGGCAGTCATTACTAATAATAATCTTAGGCAGTGACTAGACTTTTTCTCTTGAACTATAATGTGTGTAATAGGCTAGGCTTAAAACGACCCTTGGATCAATAACTTAGTAACCTCCTATGAACCCATGTGAAGGTAAAAAGACAAATCTGGTATCATGGACTTCTGTTTTATTCTGACACCATTTACTTCTTTAGTGCATGAACAAACATCAGTAAGATATTTCAAAACTGTATTGTAAGTCTGAAATGCAAAGTAGTAAGACTTACAACACGGTTTTGATTTTAGCTCTTCAGAATGTTTACCCTGCATGTCTTTAATGACTAGTAATTCAGGTTCTACTAGCCCAATTGAAAGTATTCATCTTAACTATGTACCACTGCTCATATCAATGATTATGTAAGCAAAGATGGATTGGTATTTTGAGATTACTATGCGGTATTTTGTTTTTTCTTTCTTTCTTTAACCAGTGTTGTGCAACCATGGTGTTATGAGCCTACCCTCAGACTTGGGTGTACACAGTGTCTGATCCATGCAAAAAACATATTTTTTATCTGTGCATGTTGTTTTAAGTCATACGTCTTCTCAAGCAGATATAATTGAGGATTTCTTTCATGTGATCAGGTCTCAACCATTTCTAGTGGAAGCTTTCAGAATCTTTAATTCATCTACTGTATGATGACTGAGCACATTATGTGACTATCTATTACTGGCAACTCCATTGCATAAAGCTATATAATGTAGTATCTTACATATTGTCATGTTATGCCTACTTGATATACTTTATTTAGAATAAAGACTCATCTGTGAAGGACTTTGTCACAGACTATTATGTATCAGTACCCTCATTTCCTGTTCACTGCATTGCATTTACACCTAAGCTTCCTGGCTACTAATCTGCTAACATTGTTATTATGGGCAAGTTATCCTGCACTGGTGTTTGGGTTACTAACTACAGCTTTGCCATCAATATAACATGCCCCTAGTTATTTGATAAGCCCTGTGATGTAATAATGATGCTGCACTTTAAAAACAGACTACAAAATGTAAGTTACACTTTGCAGAGAACCACTAAAAGATTGCTGGCAGCAGTATCATTAATGGCAACATTCAAATGAAAAATAATTTGTTGAAAGGTGTAGAATGTGTTGCAGATTCTTATGCTTCTTGCTACAGGGTCTAAATATTTGCTGAAAAAAGTTAAGTAAATGGGTAATGATATTCTAAAGTTAAGTGTTTTATTAAGACAACTGAGTGTGCACACGTCACAGTCTTTTATTGTTTATTTGTTGTTTGTTAATCAGGTAAGTGAGCTGATACTTAGATCCCTTTCAGTTGCAAGTCCAGCCAGAAATGTATATCAACAAGAAAAATATATGTCAGATAACAGTTGTATAGCATGTTTGAAACAACATACACAATTGTATATATGCATAACGTCTAGTGAATGTTATTTATGTAGGTACGCAGTAGACAATTCCTATATAAGCAAACAAAATAGTGCAAGGAAAAAATAGTCTACATACACTATAAAAAATACAAAAGGATATCTATCAAATCATTTAGATGACTGTGAACAGATCATATTTGAAAACCAGAATTACAATATTTATAATATTTACAGTATTTATGGTAAAAAAAAAATTAAAGAAATGCAGTGTTGGTCCACTAGCAGATAACACAAAGACACTGGAACACAGACATGACGTAATACTTTTTATTGGACCAACATAGGTTTTGCAGTTACCCGAGCTTTAGAGCTGGCATGAGCCCTTTATCAGGAGTTATTAAGTTACTGATGTTAAATACACTGCTTAAATATCCATTTGTGCCTAGCAAGAGAAGTATATCATTTATTTCCAATTGTCTGAAAAAAAAAAATCTTTAAAAGTGCTCGAGTGGAAAACATGTGGCTCATGTTACATGTCAAAAACAGACAGTATATGTGTGTGTGTGTGTGTGTGTGTGTGTGTGTGTGTGTGTGTGTGTGTGTGTGTGCGCGCGCATGTGTGCGTGTGTGCGTGCGCGCGCACGAGTGTGTTTCTTACCCTATATCTCATTCTCTCGGTAATTCCTGTCTTTCTCATCATTGTGAAGTGCACATTATTTTTAATTCATATTTTCTGTTAACTAAAACCTCTATCTCAGAAAGATTGCTTGTTTATACAGACTAACAGTTTACAAATTATAACTTTTTTCCCAGTCTGGATTTAACTAATCTCCGTGCACATCTCTTGTTTTGATACTTACTGTCTCATTAAATGTTACAGCACTCTCTCTCAGTGTGTTACCTTCTCTGTGCAATGAACACTAACTGTAATGTAACATGTCAAACTTTGATTTTACAGCGTCTTGACCCTGTTCTACATTTTCAGTCTCTCTCACTCTCACATAAACACACACACACACACACACACACACACACACACACACACACACACACACACACACACACACACGCACGCACACACACACACACACACACACACACACACACACACACACACACACACACACACACACACACACACACTTACTCTCTGTCTCTGGGGTGTAGCATGAGCTGCATGCTTTCCAACTTAGCATTTTTCAAGATTTCTTTTTTATCCAATTGGAAATAAATGGTGTTCTTCCCTTTCTAGGCATGAATGGATATTTAAGCACTGTATTTAACATCAGTAACTTAAGAACTCCTGATGAAGGGCTCATGCCAGCTCAAAATCACAAGTAATTGCAAAACGTATGTTGGTCTAATAAAAGGCATTACATCAAGTCTCTAGTTCTGGTGTCTGTGTTATTCATAGTCAGTGAGCCTCAGACCTAAAATGTGCATTTTGAAATCAAAGTCATGATTGACTTATAGTTCTACTGCAGTTGGTCAAGTCTCAAGTGCTTGAAAACCACTGACTTGAAACCAGAGACTCAAGTGTCTTGTAGAACAAGTAAGATGCTGCTCACATTCAAAGTCAAATATGACTTTGAGAAAGCATTTTCTGCACCTTACTCTAATAAATTATTTCAGTTTGAGAGAGATAAGTGCAGCAGTTAAGGGGAGGCAGTGGAGGGGCATTTAGATTTAGGGAATGGGGGGAGATTTCGGTTTAGGGAGCAGAGGGAATTTTAGGGTTAGGGAGCAGGAGAGGAGTTTCAGGGTTAAAGAACAGGATGGGAGTTTTAGGTTTGGGGAGCAGGAAGGGAATTTTGGGGTTGGAGAGCAGGAAGGGAGTTTTAGAATTAGGGAATGACTGTGTAGAGTTTAGGGTTAGGAAGCAGGAAGGGACTTTTCAGTTTAGGAATTGAAAACTGAGGTTGGAAACAGGGTGGGAGTCTTATGGTTAGAGGTAGGGCTCTGGTAAGGCTATAGAATATTATAGGGTTGGGTATTGGGATGGCTAAATAGTTACAGGATATTAGACTAATGGAAGTTCAAGCACTTGCATTTTCAAGCAAGTGCAGCAAAGAAGTATGTCATGAGCTTCTAACATGCGTGCACATGTAGTAGACCTTTGAGTGATTCATGGTCACTGAAAGTGCAACCCAGTTTAATGTAGAAATAATAATAATAATTATTATTATTATTATTATTATTTGCTCTCAGTGACCAACATATATTCTAAACTGAGCCATGGAGTCATACTGTCATATTGTGAATTTCAATTTATAGTGCTATTTAAAACATGTCTATTGAATACTGACTAAATAAATTATAATTTCTAAATTCCTACATTCTTTACTGCAGCTGCTGAATCAAGTTAAAAAAATAAATAAATAAAACGAAGAGCAGCAGTTTAAATTCAAAAAGTAAAAAAATGTAGAAAATGTCAGTCCAGCATGAACGTAAATGAAGAATCCAAACAAAAAGAATACGAACGACTCAGAGTAAAAACAAGGTGCATAAAACAGATGCGTAAAATGAAATAAAATGCACCAAGTTAATACACAAACATACGTTTATTCAAACCAAAAATAGAAAAAATAAAAATAAAAATGGTTAGCGCTTTCACAACTACGCTAGTTGCTTCATCAGACACAGTAGTTTAACATAATAAAGCTTATATAGAAGATGCAATAAAGTCAGCTGACAATCCAGTAGTCACATATTCCACTGCTTATAAATGTGTAACATTAAATATACATAAATGTAAATATATATAAAAACATATATATGCATTAATATACTAATAAACGGTTAAAACATTACTATAAATATATATAAAAAAGACTTAGTTAAAATTTTAAGTTTCTGACCATATCCTTCAGACAATTAAATATTGTTTCTATAAAAGTAGAAAGTTGCTAGAATGACAGATTTTGCATTATTATATTTTCTTAAACTACTGTGTCTGATGAAGCAACTAGTGTAGTTGTGAAAGCGCTAACCATTTTTATTTTTATTTTTTCTATTTTTGGTTTGAATAAACGTATGTTTGTATGTTAATTCCTTAAGATTCCAAGAGCAGGATAAGTTATTTCTTACACTTATTTCACTGAACTGCACTTCTGAAATGCTTATAATTGTGCTATACAGTTGATCTACATTTTGCACTGTTATAAAGCTTTTTTTATTGTTTCACTGCATTTATGTACTGTTTTATACTGTTTTAACATTACTTAAGTGTAAACTGCTGCTTTTTCATACTGAGAGTTGTATTTTCTGTTTGTGAGTGCTCTATCCGAGCTTTCCTGTGCATTTTTGATAATTGTCTGTTTACAGTTAAAAGCATTCTTAAGTCTGCTCCTTGATCTGCTTAAAACTTTTATTTAGTGGCTACAGCTAGGAACTGTAATAGTGTGCATTACTATATTTGCATTTTTTATTTAATTACTAAATTGTAAACTGCTTTTTCATACTGAGACTTGTATTTTCTCTTTGTGGGTGTTTTGTCTATGCTTTTAAAGTGAGGTTTCTGTGTTCTGCTCAGGTGGCATAATCATGATAGAGGCTTGTTGTCTAGGCTGGTAGTTTTATTTGAGTTTTCTGTGTTTCTGGCAGCCATTTTCTGCTGATTGTCTTCATTATTATTGAGAGTAACAAGGCCTCCTGACCTTCTGTAGTACGAGTGATTGGGTAATAGCAGGGGCTGAGTAGTAATCTGATCTTCCAACTCTTCCATTCTTACTGCTATATAAACCCTATGTCTTATAAAGGTTCTGCTTGTATGGCTCAGGCTCTGGATTGCATTGCATAAGTGGAAATTTCTTAAGATTCCAAGAGCAGGATAAGTTATTTCTTACTTAGCTCTATCCGAGCTTTCCTGTGCATTTTTGATAATTGTCTGTTTACAGTTAAAAGCATTCTCGAGTCTGTTCCTTGATCTGTTTAAAACTTTCATTTAGTGGTTACAGCTAGGAACTGTAATTTCCCACCCAACCTCCCTAGTGTTGTGTGTTCTTATACTTGGTGGCTTTGCAGTTGCCCACCCATACTGTATATTTGATCTGCGACACTCCTCCCAGTGTAGTGTCATTAGTTCACTCAATCTAATAGAGAACATTTCTGAAGGCCAACCCACTCAGATTCTTAACGTTGAATTAACTTCTGTTCCAGCTTTCTCCATTTCCACTTTACTGGAAAAAAAATTCTACACTTGCTTCCCCCCTTTCCTGTGACAGGTCTTGCCCAGATACGGATTTGCTGTGTCCAGGACAGTTTGTGAGCTCCAAAGCCCCCCCCCCCCCCCACTTAACTGGGGTTAAACTATTCCTGGCGCCATAAAGTCTGTTCTTCAAAATTTCACTTGCAACTAGCCAGCTTTTTAGTTTTACCACTCATCTGTTTCTTTGAGCTCAGCACTTATTCAGAACTTATTGTAAGCACTAAATAAGTTACAAATTACTACATCACTCAACTTTCCTCACTTGTCTAGAGGAAAACAGTTTTTAGTACTTAATAAATAAGCACCTACTCAGGCATGTCTAAAGGTCAGCTCCTGGTGTTTTCTCTTTTCTACCTGATGAATCTGGGCATCTTGGGACAATGCAGCAATTGCCTCATGAGTAGTCTCTCCAATGATAATCACATCGCCACAGTGGTCAGGAAATACTTCTATGTGGCACACCTCATCACAAAAGGTTTCTCATCCAGAAAAAAAGAGTTCATTGTTCCCCTCTACTCATCACTCATTAGACCCATTATATAGTACAACGCCCCTTTTGGTATGTACCTCACAAGACATCTACAACAACTGGAAAGGCCACAGAAATACCTCACAAAGAGGATTACTGGCCAGAAACAGATGCCCTACGCAGACTGTCTCAAAAAACTCCAGCTTTACTCCGTCACATATCACCTACTCAGAGGCGATCTCTGCCTAACATACAAAGCTATGTCAAACCCAGAGCTGTTGGACATGCTCCACTTAAAGAAATCCCAATCCCTCCAAGCTACACGTTCTAGGGACCTAAACCTTATCACCACAATAAACAGGACATGCTGGAGGGATAAATTCCTGTCCCTGAGACTTCCCATACTCTGGAACAGACTACCTATCTATGTGAAACAGAGCTCCTCATTAGCACTCTTCAAGAAAAATCTTGATGATTGGATGGGAGATAGGAAATTCACCCCGGGGATCACTTCTGTTGCTCTGCTCAACAGGGGCACAGGAAAATAATTTTCTTGGGTGGGGAAAGCCAGTGTATATTTTTGGCTAGGCTTATATAGGCCCTAGGGCCAATAGCCTAGTACCCTCCTATGAACCTATAACTTGGTGCATTTTATTTCATTTTATGAACGTAAATGAGCCCAGTTTGTAGAGTCCATCATGAATGGAAATGGGCCAGGCTTATAGAGGAGCTATATTCCCTTCACATTTATTTTGTACATCGGATGTTTTTAACAAAAGCAAACAAGGATAGAGGAAAGTAAAAGACTAGATTTATGTGTGAATTAAAAAGAAGCTTACCACAAAGCAACAGCCTACTCAGCCACAAAGTTATACGTCAAACAACATACTCAGCCTTGATGTGAACACACAGTAACAGTAACAGTAGTGTTCCCATTCCAACAGGAAAAGCTCAGCACCGACAATACGTTTCTATAGATACTCATGGAGGACAGCACTCTTTATTTCCACTTAGGTCTAAAAGTGGTCATGAATGCAACTGGTCATTAAGATTTTAAGAACCTATGACAATATTAACTTCTCAAGGACTGAAGCTTGAATATTACTTGCCATCATAAAATGGTCACATTTCACCTCAGTCCTCAGGTTATCCTTGGTGGCTTGTGGCCCTCCTTGTCCCATGCCTTTAGAGTTTTCACCTGGTGGCTAGCTTTCCCCATCTCACATTTTTAGAGTTATCCCTGGTGGTTAGTGTTCCCAATGACACATTGCATCTAATGTGTTACTGAATATGCTAGTACTGCATCATGAAAACAGGGCCTTTTTACTGCAGCCTGTAATACAAGTGCTGGTGTTCTTTCTTTCATTCTTTCTTTCTGAATCCCTAAAATTGTCCATAACAGTGATGATAGCACGATACTGTTCACAGTATATATCAATCAGAATGAACTTTGCAAGTGCAGAGATTAGGTGTATAGGGCAATGAGTAGAAGCTCCTTAGAATACATACTATTCTGTGCACAGTGTCACGTGGTAAAGTATTGTGTTCTTCAGTAGTCAACATAAAATGGCTGCCTTTCACACAGTCTATGAATATTCCTATGAGGCCCACTGAAACCAAGATGAAAGGTGTCCATAGGTCATCTAATATCAAATGTTGTGGGTTCATTACACAAGTAATTTTTTAAAAACTAATATAGTTGCTACTTACACTAAATTTTATTACAAATTCACCCAAATATATCCAAAACTAAGCAAAAAAAATAACAATACCATAAACCCAACAAAGATAAGCTAACCTGTAGAGACATATATCCTAACTCAGGACCTTTCTGAAATAATGCTATCCTAAGAAAGTCATTCAATTAATTTTAGCAAAAAGCATCCATCATAAAACTATGCCATCTCAATGCCCATAGTGTCTGTAATAAAATCAAAGACATGCATAACTGGAAGGCAGTACATAGCCAAGACATACTTTTTATAGCCAAAACATGTCAAACATCACATAGAAAAGGAAAAAAAAACCCTACCCACCAGTTATGACCTAATCTGTAACAACTGCACCAAAAACAACTGGAGGAGTAGCCATTATCTAAACAATTGAAAATGAACCTCATAGATTCAAAAATATCACAATTTAAGAAAATAGACATGTTAACAACTTCACTCAAAATGAATAATCACAAGTTAGGTTCCATATCTGTACTCTACATAACTCCTGCTATAAATGAGACTATTACAGAACAGATACTCTCATGGTTTGTAATTGGTGCACCACAAGAAACATACTAGGCAGTCTAATTGCTAATCCACCTAAATTTACTGAGAAATTGTCCCATACTAATAACATCCCAATTGAACTAACCCAAAGTATCTATACAACCACTAGAACTAACAAAGCCACTGGCACAGAAAGCATTTTAGACTGGATACTAACTAGAGAGCTAAATAAAACCATCTATGCAAGAATTATACCAAACTCTATCAGTAATTATAACACCATCTATACTGTATACATTCACACAAAATAAACAAAAGTATAACATATAGTCAGGACTGCAACAAAATATAACAAAGATAGCTTCATAGCTGTCATTAAGAAAGACAACTGGCCCCCGGATTCATGAAGCTCGGCGCAAGGCTGGTGTAAGGCGTGCGCCAGCAGTGCAGTGTATAATCGGCGTAGCAGCGTCACATGCATAGTAATGAGTGCGCGCCGCAACCACAACCACGTGCAGAGGGCACGTGCGCGAGCCCAAGTAGGATGTGCCCGTAGCCATAGGCGAGGAGCAACCTAAAGTGCTGACTGTCACAGGCCGTCTGCAATAGTAACTGCACCAGCCAGTGTCCGTGGATAATGAAACGTACGCAGAGTATGCAACATAGTACCCGTCTAGACAAAACGGAGAACCAAACATTAACCCACAAAGTCCAAATTGTACCCGTCCAAGGAACAAAGGATACGCGTAATACTGTGTCCGTCACGCAATGCACTGTCAGTGGGCATACCCAGTGAAGGTGTACCGCAGCATGTCAGTGCACCGCACCTACGCACAAGTAGCCCCATGGGCATGGTCACCAGCAGTTCCACAGTGGGTAGTGAGAGTACACAGCCGGGCAGCCGTGTCTATATAACAACCAGAAGGAAACCAGATACCCTAAACACAGACAAACATGTGCATAGGAACATGTACTACACCCAGCAACGTACCCGTCGCATACACATAGGATGGCGTATGCCGAAGCGGAATATCCAGAAGCAGAACCCATGCATGCAAATGTAATACACAACAGCCCAGTCATAGCACGTAACCCACACCCATGCACGACCGTCCACCCAATCCAGCTAGCAGCCTTGCGCAGCTGCACACCTACACACAGTGGGTATACCTCAAATGTAGTATGAAGTATTGTCCTAGGCAGTGCCACGCGTGCAAATATGTACCCCACATGTCAACATCCCACCTCAGGTACTGATATCCAAATGGCTGCATGTGAATGTGTCGGCAGAATGCGTACATCCTGCATGTGGTACGGACCTGTCAAAACCCCATAGGCGTTCACACACCACGGTGTCCATAACTGTACACATCTGGACAAAGCAGTATGTGCAGCCACTGTACCGATGATTAGCTATGCAGACATGTCAAACACAACACATAGGGCGGAACATCCGCCCACCAAGCAGGACACCCCAACAGGGTGCCACATGCACAGAAGGTGAAGGTGGGACACCACACGTAGATAATAGTGGTGCTGGATGGCCAAACACCCACGGCCAATGCAAAAGATTGAATAACACGTATATGCCCGGATGAATGGGTATGTCATATCATGGGAATAGCCTAAGCTATCCAACATAATAGCCATGCGTACCAGATACAAACTGCCAGTAACACGCAGTAGTAATGCAGGAAGGCATACATGACTGTGGGAATATCACAGGACATATGGCACGTGCCAAGTGTTGACGCATGACACAAATGTCCAGGATGGGGCCCCCTGCAAAGAGGAACACGTGCCAACCCCACCCCCCACTGACGTATCGGCAGTGGAAACACAACCCAAACACACACCAATACCACCGTCCATCCCACGATAGCAACGGAGGCCGGTCAAAGACCACCATGATGTGTGCACAAACAGGGACATGTGTAACCGTCGCTCTGACAACCCCCCACAGGCCAACGAATAATAGTATGGACATACGCATGTAATGCTGCGAAGGATATGTGGTAGTCCTCAGTATCACAGAGGTAGGTACACAGATACACTGTAATCAACCATGACATATGTGCACTGTACACAGCATACCTGCAGGTAATACATAGTTCAATCATGTGCCACAGAAATATCCACGTACGAATGAGGACAGGGGATAGACAAGTGTGAATGGGACAAACTATGAACATAGGTTCATAGGTTCATAGTAGGCTATCTGCCCAAGGGCATTTATAAGCCTAGCCCATAGTTATGTGGCCTTCGCCACCCCTTCAGTTTGAAGAAAACTATGCCTATTATATTGCTGTACCTCTGTCAAGCAGTGACTCTGAAGTAATCCCTGGGGTATATCTGCGATCTCCCATCCATTGGTCAAAATTCCTCTTGAACAAGGCCAGCGAGGTGCTCTGCCTCACATGTTGTTCCACAGCATAGTGAGTCTCTGGGTGATGAATTTGTCCCTCCAGCACGTTCTATTAATGACCGTGTCAAGGTTTAAGTCTCCCGCCCTTGTGGTTCTGAGGGATCTAGATTCTTTAGGTGAAGCATATTCATCAAATCTGGGTTTGACATGGCCTTGTATGTCAGGCACAGGTCACCTCTGAGCAAGCGGTATGCGACTGAATAGAGCTGGAGTTCTTTCAGTCGGGCAGCATAAGACATATTCTTGAGACCCTGTATCCTTTTGGTGATGAACTTTTGGGGCCTTTCCAGCTGCTGCAGGTGTCGGGTCAGATACATTCCGAATGGGGCATTGTACTCAATCATAGGTCTAATGAGTGATGAGTACAGGGGGACGATGACCTCCCTTGATCTAGATGTGAATCCCTTCATGATCAGGTGGGCAATGTAGAAGGTCTACCTAACTACTTTAGCAACGTGAGTGGCAAACGAACGGTTACTGTCAACCTGGGTCCCCAGATCCCTGGTAACTTCTTCTGTGCTCAGTGGATTGCCACCTATATGGTAGCTAGGGGTAAACTTGTTTTTCCCGAAGGGTATGACTATGCATTTCTTGGCGTTTAGCTTTAGGCCATGTCTCTGGCACCAGTTATCCGTTTCTGTGAGGCCCTTCTGAAGGATATCTGTGTCAGATGTGTTTTCGACTATGGCACCCAGTTCGCAGTCATCTGCAAACTTTGTCAGCCATAACCCTCCTGTGTTTGCTTGTACTTCGGAAAAGTAGATGCCGAACAAGAGTGGACCCAGGACTGATCCCTGTGGGACACCACTTGTGACCGGCTTTGAGTCTGACATGGCGCCAGCAACTCTGACCGTGTGGGTTCTGTCACTTAGCCAGTTTGCAACCCATCTTGTGATGTATGGGTTTACATTCAAGCTGATGAGTTTTCAATGATACCTGAGGGGGGTATTGTGTCGAAGGCCTTTGCCAGGTCGAGGTAGGCTGTATGGACTGCCTTACCCTCATCAATGGCCTTGGTGACTGTTCTGAAAAAGTCAACCAAGTTTAAAAGGCATGATCTGCCTTTGACCAAGCCAAACTGGGTTGGATCCAAAGTCTGCAAGTTCCCTATGTCTTTATCTATGAGTTCCATTATGATCCTCTCCATGGCTTTGCAGATAAGGCTTGTCAAGCTAATGGGATGGTAATTTCCAGGGTCAGTGGAGGCACCGCCCTTGTGAAGTGGGACTACAGTCGCCTTGCGCCACTACCTGGGTACGTATCCTGAGGTGAGGCTAAGATTAAACAGCTGTCCTAACTGCGGGTTTAATTCTTCATTGAGTTCGTGGAGTACACAGCCAGGGACACCATCTGGTCCCATGGATGCTGTGTTTACTGCCTTGGAGAGAGCAGTTCTCACCTGGGCGTTAGAGATGTTCTGGGGGCTACAATCCTCTGGTATAGATATCTCTCCATTTGGGGGGGAGGGGGGCAAGAAGTTTGCACTGAACCTGTCAGCCAGTATGTTGGCAATGTGTGTAGGTTCAGTAATCTTCACATCATTTTGAACTAATTCTGAGCATATCTGGGAGTTTCCTCCTAGGTGTCTAACATAGCTAAAGGCCTTATGATTGTCTTTTGAGTCCTTGGTGATTTATCTCTCGAATTTGATTTGGATGATTTTATGAGAGCTCTTAGTTCTTCACGTATAATGAGCAAGGGTGTCTTACCTTTCAAGGATTCTGCTCTATCTTGTAGTAGCTTCCTCCTTTTGTTGTAGAGCTTGTTTATGGCTGGGGTCCACCAGACCGGACGCTTGCCTTTGGTACAAAGAGTCTCAGTTTTGTATGGGATTGCCTGATCCATGCAGTCCTGTAGGTGCTGGTAGAAGGCATATGTAAGTGATTCAGCGGTTTGAGTAATGTTAACCACCGGCTCAGAGGCCTTAAAGGAGACCACACTAGTGTTTAGAAGTGTGAAGTCGGCTTTTGAGAAAGGCATATGTATGGTAACCGGCACCACCCACAGCATTGTATGCCAATAGCAGAAGCTATTGTAGGTTGTCCAAACACACGTGTCCGTACACACGGAATATCATAGCAATAACCCATGCCTGGATGTGGGTAATGCTAGATATACCCACGGTAGACGTGGTGCGGTCCCGAGGCCGATGCCCGAGGGACCACACAAAGGCAACCGTGGGTAAATACAGCAGTACCCACACCCAGATGCGGGTCATTGCTAGTATGCCATATCATCTAGGGAAAGAAACCATATATTCCCAGACATAATGGCACAGCATAATGCCTGTCTGCCGCCCATCCGCAGACATATGGCACCCGCGGCGGTGCGGACGTACTGCGCGAGATGTCCGTTGCCAATGTCGACACTGTCTCTCTATGTGAAACAAAGTCAACATAGCGATTCAATACAAAACAGCGACGGAGAGCCCGATGTCCCCGTTGCTGTGCTGTTCAACCTGTTCCGCCATGTTAAATGTGTGTAGCAGAGCGGGACTGCCCCAAAGTAAGCAACGGACATGTCCGTGGCTCAGTGAAAGCTGTCACGCAATGTTAAACCCATGTAACATAGCGAGACAGGTTATAAATACCAAGGTATAGTAATGGAAATAGGTCCGGTCGACCAGACCGTGTGCAATTACTATAACACGATCTACAACGGGCACGCCGGCCAATCAGCGCACACGGTTAGGAATAATGGGGGGGGGATATGGTATCATAGACATGGACAAACTGTGCCCATGTGACTCATCTGACATTCGTACACGGTCAGGGCAGTTCCGTACACTAGGCGGACAAGACCAAACCCAAAGCACCACAGGAACACCCTGACAATCGAAGGCCTGTATGCGTAGGGGCTATAAGCCCCTGTGATCTGAATATCCCTGCGGTCACGACATATGCATCCTGGGCCATGAGCGGTAGGGAATAAGGAATGTGTAACATGTAGTACCGCACTTTTCCCAGCAGGAGAATGGATGCCTGTGACGTACGTGAGTGCGGGGGGTGGGGTGGGGGGGGGATATGTAAATTTAGCTAAGTACCATCCATGGGTATGCATATAAATGAGACAGAACAGCTAACGTGTAGTGGTCACAGCAACCGGCAAACGTGAATGCAGTCCCATTTGAATTACGACTATTGAACATATAAATGTGAACGTGTACGTAATGAGTCCATGCCGCAAAGACTGTTACATGTGTAAAAGGTGAAAGTGTGTTCCGCACACGTCCGTCAACTGGATCAGAGATATGTTACCGGAACAGTCATAACTAATACAGACCACGTAACCACACAGACCCAGTAAACATATGTAACCAGAATACGGATATGCATGTGCGCCTGCGCGTAACCCACAATTAGGAAATGCAAGTGCGCGTGTGCGTGTGTGATCCGCTCACAGCAGGGAAAGTTAATGCTGTGTCCTCCACGTCAGTTATACATGTCTCAAAACTGTCAGCCTCTGAAAGTATGGAATCGGACAATGCCATGTAAAGTACCGGTAGAAATAGTGAGAAACACATGCTATGTGATAAGACAAACATAGAATGTGGATAGAATAACGTGTGTGTTAGTAGTATGGATTGATGACGGTTACGCATCTGTAACCTGACCCACTTGTCAGAAGGTGCCACCATACGAATTGTGTTTAGTTGGCTCACACTTGTTGACCGGGCTAGGCTAGCTGGATATATGTCCAGTGTCAGCAGAGGCCCGTGGAGAAATGCTCCACACACAATAATAGCACAACATACCAAAGTACTCATATATGTAACCAAAAAAGAACAACAATAGAAAGTGTCCTGAAAGGACTGGTTACATACAGATCCCAGACGACAGAGAAATATATGGCCAGTGGAAGCACATCACAATTACGGGATCAGGTCCCTATAGAAGCAGGAAGGTCTCACATGACACGCCAGTGAATTGCCAGATAGACACAGGTCAATGTAACACACAGCAAGATTAAGGGCCAACCAGCCGTACACCATGCCAGAACCTGTACAGTGGAAAGGTATGGTATGGTAATAGATGTGTGTACACAGGTAATCCAAAGACAGTAACAAAGCAAGGTATGAAACGAGGGGTTCACATGTATATATCTACACACAGCAGTCCGACGGCCCGTATATATGACACATGGACATAGATATGTCACTCGAAAACAAGATGTAAACAACTACAGTTTATTCCATATCATATTTATATAGTTATATACAGTCATATTTATGTTTAACATTGTGACTCTTATTTACATTCATATTTATACAAAATATGCATTTAATTGTACTTATTTATTCAATGATTTGGAATCTTAATACAACAATTATACACATTAATATACATAATATCATTATCAACACACTACATTCTAAGGTTTACTCACAACAATTATCAATTATGTTTCAATATACTGATTGTATTGACCAATATTGTATTTATATTAACACATTGTTGTTGTATTAATGTTTCCATTAAGTAATGTATGCAACACTGATTTTTATATGTCACTTTATCTTTAAGACTTGGAGCTCTGTCCACTTAACTATGAGCAAGTTTATTGATTAATTGTCTTTAAACTGACTCTGAAGGAAGTATATAAGGGATGACTATCTAATGTATTTCATACTCTGACGATGCCCCATGTTAGTGGGTGAAAGCGCTCAGTATCTTTGGACTGTGGAGTGTATCATTTTTGTCATCGTCTGTTTTGGTCTGGTTTATGTTCATTAATGTCTTTTATGAAGATGACCAGGACTCAAGGTTTGCTGTATTTCCGCTTACTGGCACATGGATATAGATATGCCAAGTAATACATAATATGGGTAGTCAAACAGACATCCGTGAATGGGGAACATACAGCATCAGTCAAAACCACTGGCCAGATGGTGACAGTCCAACAAGTTCTACACTTTACATATGCACACTGGTGTCCATTGTAGGACTCCAAAAATTGCTCCGTTCGCAATATCAACCAGCTGCGATCGACCCAGAAGAAATGACAGCCGTGACTACGGCACAGCTAGACATATGCACCACCAGCGTGTTTAAGGTTGATGACAAGTGTCCATGAAATGCAGGACATATGAACAGAAATCCCCAGATTGTCGAGTCCATAGAAGTGCGTCCACATCCCAGTCCCGCACACATGAAGGATGTGTAATGTGTACCGTCGAGGGTTGCAGCCATGGGATCCTGGGTATGCAGAAATGGGGCTCGGTGTTGTTTGGCAGATAATCCGTTGGCCCACCCCATGGGAGGGATGTGGGTATAGCACATGCCTTACTCCCCACTAATGATGCAAAGCATCCACCGGATAATGCTGAAAGCAGGTGTGAAATGTGTATAGCCCTATATCAGTGTCCAGTATGCGATTCCCATGGATGGACAAGCGTACGACCAAGATGGCACCTATAACTGGAAACCTGGCGGAATTACACAGCTGCAGTAAGACATAGCACAGGAAATACAGATAGGGACTACATTAGACATTCCCCATACAAAGTCAGACCATTGTGCGAATACCGGCGTACACAGCTCTCAATCTGCCATCACCAAAATGGGGATCACTCGCTTCCATAATGCGGAACAAATGGGCGACCTGTGGAACACATACTAATGGCTCACTAACAACTTCAACTAGGAAGGTCATAGGATGGTTAAACTATGGCGTTCCCACTTATAAAGAAGATCCTTTAATGAATTAATATGATTAATGTCAATTGACCATGGATTACACCTAATCAACATAAAATAACCGCTGGCACCTTATGGCACACAATCCAAAAAACACATAGGTAGATGAAACAGTCAACGTAAAAATTGTCCAGGACAGTGCCCAAATGGTATAAAAAGGTTCCTTTATATACAAGTAAGCGCTTTCACCCGTAGGCTCCTTCAGACTTACACATAACATAAAAGCATTCAGGCTTTAAATATCCCTCCTTACATTTTCATTGGTCAATTTCTCATCAAACAATGAACAATTAACCCCAGCATATAAAGTGCAAACGCAATGTTAAATACTCACACATATATTAACATCTTTAAAAACATCTTATTAAAACATGTATTATATTATATTGTACTATGCCTAATTCTCATCAATTATAAATCTAACAATATATATAGAAAATATGTATATTATATCAATGTAAAACAGTGGTAAACAACTGAAAGAGTAGACTAAAAGGTGTTAAATGTATAGCTGTACCTAAACTACATTCCTGTTATTTGGGTTTAAGCCACCTGCTTCTCAAAAGAGGCTTAATCTGTGCTTCATCATTCAACCCTGGTGTTTGGTCAGCTCTCCACCTAATAATCCATCTCAATTCGCATTCTAAAGTATAGTTGATAAGGTCCCCCCCCCCCTCTGGGATTAAAATCTAGCCTTTGTAAAACACTGAAAACAACTAACATGCTCTGTTGAATAAGAAAAGACAGAGAACAGGTACTGAGACAATTACTAGTTCCACAATCTTTTAGAACACTTATAATGAAGTTGGCACATAGCGACATTTGATTGGTCATTTAGTGGTGGATAAGACAAAACCTTGGGTTTTGATCAAAATTTTCTGGTTTGGTATTATAAAGAACATACAGAATCTTTGTGCAGCCTGACAAAGTGCCAGAGGACTGCACCCAATCATTGATTTAAGAAACCTTTGATGTTCCTTTTTAACATACAGCAATGGATGTTGTGGGCTCACTTGTACAATCAAGTAATGGCCATCAGTATATTTTAGTAATGACTGACTATGCAACAAATTTTCCCAAGGCAGTAACTCTACAAAGAGTCAATAACAAAGTCATAGCAAAAGAACTATTAGTTTTTCCAAGGCAGAAATTCCATGAGAAATCCTTACTGACCAGGACATCACATTTGTGTCCAGAGTAATGTATAAATTCTGTCAATGTTTTTACAGATAAACAGTTTAGGAGCTGCCTAATGTGATTTCTTGTCTAATGTTCCTATGTTATGTATTCCTTCTATGGGAAAAGTAATATCCCTGAAGTGATTAAGTATGTTAATTGATTCATAATATTAAAGTAAAAAAAATATCTTATTTATCAAAACTTTATAGGATTCTAGCCCATTAGCCCATTTTAAGATATTCCAGATTTGTTGTGGAGGCATAATTAAAATATCTCCTCCTATTCTTTGTGATAAGTGAAAGTTGTTGTATTGCATACACCATCCAATACCAGTTCTCCATTTTGGAAGACATTGTTTAGAAAAATTGTGCATAGAGCTTTCTGCACTCCATTCAGATTGCCTAGGATATTTAACAACTATTATAAGAAATGTTGACATTGCATCAAATAAGTTTAGGCAAACTGGGAGTACATATTTTATGACTGTGTATCTTTAAATTAATGTAAAATGATAATTAATCATTTATGCAGACTGTAGTTTGTTTAACACCCAAACCCCTTCATGTCTTTATTTTGGTATATCCTTACTGTAACAAAGAAATATATAACTAGAGTAAGGAGAAATATTATCACTCCTTAATTTTTTGTTTTGTTTCTTTGATTGCCATTGTCTATAACAGACACAGTATCACAACTAAACTAAAATCTGGCAATAATATAGAGGATTATGATCTGGTCACCAATCATAACTTGCCTAATATGTATTCAAGACATGAACATCAAGAAATTCGCCTTGAGAGCTAGGGGAAAAAAGTGCTAAGTGTTTTTCTGACTTTCACACCCATAAAGCACTTACCAAGCACTGTCAGAAATATAGTGCTACAGTCTCTTATGTTTACACTCACCTTGCCATGCCTCTCAAATGTCCAGATTTTTGCAAAATGTCCAGATTTTTTCCTTATATCTTTGGTCTGTTCCTCATAAAATATTTGGTTTTCAGATAAAACACTGAGGATTGTAGTCACTAAATAATGACATATACATTTCAGACATTGTGTTGTTCCAAAAATGCAGTTGAACACACATCTTATTATTGTAGCTATTTTGTTCGTTTATAACAGTAGGTCAGGGACACATAACATATTGACAGCAGGCAGGAAAAAAATCTGTTTTTTATTCTGCCTCTGTCTTTGCTGGACAAAACTGTCAGATTTAACTGCCTAGTGCCAGATGCAATCTTAACAAATTAAGTAGGGGGTGCTTATCATTTGTTAAGTTCAGGTCTTGCGCTGTAGTAGTGATTAAGTGATTTGTCTTTTTCCAAATATCAGAGTGTAATCACCATGCTCTACGCACTACAGTGTTGCAATAAATGTTGACCTAAATTAGCTATGTTGTTTGAAAAATATGAAATCAGCAAACTGAGAGACTGATTTCACTTATTGTACATGTTTCTGTGCATATCTTTATACAGATTTGTGTTTCATTATTTATTTATATTTCATTTTTTTATTTTTGATTTCTTCACAAAATTTATACTTCTAATTATGTTAAACCATTTATCAAGCATATTAGTTGAATATATTTTCTAATGTGTTTACATGTAATGATGTGTTTTGTAATCATAACTAAATTCAAGTTAAAGATCAGTTTACAGGTCTAGAGGTACTTACTAGGCTATTGATCTGTGAGGATCTTAAGAAGCCTAGCCTCACATTCCCATGGTAGTTTTTAGCTCTTATATTGTGTGCCCAAATATCCCAGAACTGGACAGAACAAAGATATGTTGGGACATTTACTTGTTGTCCTTAATCATGAGGGACATGGATGATAAACTGGGGATGTATTTGTGGTTTCCCATCCATTTGTCCAAATTATGTTTGAATAGAGTAAGAGAAATGTGATGTCCCTCCTCTGGGCCAGTAATCAAAGAGCCTCAATCATTATCACTGACACCAGCGAGGGACGTTCACTTGGAACAAAGATAGACACACAGTATTTCCAAATGCAGCTCTCTGCACCAAGCACAATTTCCCTTAAGAGCACACAGGGAACACACCCAGTCCTAGGTCTGGGTTTCCGTCTCTCTCTCCAGGCCTGAAATAAGACTCCCCACTGACACAGCTGTAGAGTTGAATCATCAGCTGAGTCTTTTAAGCCAAGTCCTCGAACACCCTCTCTGTGAAACCAGTACTCTGTGTCCCTGCTCCAAGTAGCTGACACACACACACTCACACACACACACACACACACACACACACACACACACACACACACACACACACACACACACACACACGCACACTCTGAGATTTCATTTTCACACAAACACACACACACACTCTGAGATTTGATTTTCACACACACACACACACACACACACACACACACACACACACACACACACACACACACACCTGGGAAAGGCTGGCACAGATTTACCAGCTATGCCCCCTCTGCCCAGACTATAAGGTAGATTCTGCCACCAGAACACTCCAAAGTCAACTACTCTAAGACTCTTACAAGGGTAACCATTACACTTTGTGAAATTAATACTAATACAAATGGTAGTGTTTGACCAATGCAGCAAGACTTTCAGGAGCAACCACACTGTCCCCAAATAAATATAAGTATGGTCAAAGGTTAAATATTTCCTAAAAAGACCAGCCACAATGAAAAGTTAAAATATATTTAATAATAAATAATAAAGAACATGAAAATACTAAATATCCATTTACAAAAACACCAGAATTTCAATCACAAGAAATATTAAAAATAATACAGATGGGAAGATTCACACAGAAACAGAAAAACAATACTTAACTAATCTCATTATATTTTCCTGAGTAATCTAAAGAATTACTATCCCCTAGTTCACTTACTAGAGCAAGGCAAGGTGAAGTGAGTAAGTGGTCTTCCTTCTTTGTCAGGTTTCAAAAACAGACTGCCCTGAGACTTCTGTCTCATCTAGTATTAAAACATCATTTTAGTGCTGGATTACAGAATGACATCACTCACATTTGGACATCTGACTACCGGTTCCCACACTACCCCCTTTACTTGCAACTGAACTAGAATCTAGCACATATGTCATAATACACCTGCATAGAGCTTTGCTAACATGTGTTGTAACATCTGGAAGCTATAAAACCATTTCAAAAACTTCCACTCTTCAAGGGCAGCAATTAGTTTATCTCTAAGGACAATCCAGTAGTATTTCAAGTCTTGGTTTTCACAGACATTTTGTCTCTGGCTGCAATCAGAATGGCCTAAACCAGGTAATTTAATTTCAGACTTCTTTTCAATGTTAGCTGTACTGAAATTAACTTCTTCTCTTCAAGTATCCTGTGTTACAATATATTCGTTTCAACAGTTACAATACAGTCTCACATACAGGTGTATTTCTTTTCTGCCCAGCAGGACCTACTGTTAGTACATGTTAACACAAGCAACTTTACAAATTCATTTTAGACATAAGCACCTGTACAAATCAGTTTGATATACAAAATGACATATAATTCTTTACAAAACTCCAGCTAGCTATGCTGGCATATGTTACACATTCACTGCCCTAGTTCTCCTGACATAGCTGGCAGTGGCAATACATCATGTCATCACAATAAGTACTTTGCTTTATATGGAGTGAAAGATGGTCCCATCGAAGAGTTAGTCACTGTGATACACACCTACTCATCCAATGAATTTAAGCTTATAATCACTTCTATTTTGTATCATTTTCTAGTATTATATTTGGTTTACTTTATGTTTTCTGTTATGTTGGAGTTTTAAGAGTTCTTGGCTAGAGTCAGTTAAAAAGTTAGCAAAGAATTCCTTTGCAAACTGTGAATAACATCAGTTAATTAGTGGTGGGAGCTGAGAAACACTATTGGTCTTTTATTTAGAAATATCTCTATTTAGCTGCAAGGCCAAGGAATGCATTATCATGGACCTTATAAACAAGCACATTGGCAACCTCCAAACACTTGACCCCACACAGTTTGTTTTTGTAAAAGGGAGATCATGCCTGTTAAACTTGGTTGACTTCTTCAAAAGAGTCACCAAACCCATGGACGAGGGGAAAGACAGTACACACCACCTACCTTGATCTAGCCAAAGTGTTCTACACTATTCCCCCACTCTGGCATAATAGATAAACTCTCCTAGCTAGGTATCAACCCCTATGTTACCAGATGGGTAGCTAACTGGCTCACTGTTAGAATCCACTCAGTCAAAATAGGGGAAGCCACCTCTAGTAGCAAACCCACAATGAGTGGTATACCCCAAGGATCAGTCTTTGGGCCTCTACAGTTTGGGATATACTTTTCTGAGATGCAAGCCAAAACTAGTGGTCTGTGGCTGACCAAGTTTGCAGATGACTGCAAGCTGGGCACTGTCTTAAATTACCCTAGTGATGTGAACATCCTCGAAGAGAGCCTTACCCAAACCAATGACTGATGCCAGAAGCATGGTTTCAAACTGAATGCCAAAAAATGCATCATTAGCTCCTTTGGGGAAAATGGCATTCCCACTAATTATCACATTAATAACAACATACTAAGTGAGTAATCGGTTGTGAGGGACATGAGCTCCCAGGTTGATAGCAACCTGACTTTTGGCCACCACATTGCCTCCTTTGTATGGAAGGCTTTTTACATGGCCCATCTCATAAGTAAGGGTATTTCATCCATGAACAAGGAGGTTATAACATCCCTGTACTCCTCCCTTATCAGACCCATTATTGAGTACAATGCCCCCTTCAGCATGTACCTAGCCAAGTACATGCAGCAGCTGAAGAGACCACAGAGGTTCCTGACCAGGAAAATCCAGAGTCTCAAACCCCTATCCTATACAGATAGGCTAAAAGCTCTGTTGCTTTGCTCAGTCTCATACAGACTGCTCAGTGGTGACCTGTGTCTGACATACAAGGCCACCTCAGACCCAGGCTTGATGGAGTAGCTGCATATCTGTAACCCAAACTCCACTCATGCAACCCACATCCAAGGCCTCAACCTGGTCTGTAACACTAATAGAACTTAGCAGGATAGTTTTATGTCCCAAAGCCTCCATCTGTGGAATAGGCTCCCTCTGTGTGTCAAGCAGAGTATTTCACTAGCCCTCTCTAACAGGAACCTTGACAACTGGATGGGAAACAGAAAATAGACCCCTGGGATCCCACCTGTGTCTCCGCTGGACAGTAGAAACAAGTGCCAAGTTTGTGGGAACATGGGCAAAATTCTTGGCTAGGCTTATAAGGGCCTCCAGGCCAATAGCCTAGTATCGTCCTATGAACCTGTGCTGCAAAAGAGATTGAAATCCCTTAAATGAGTGTTCACACTACCAATGGACTTGTGAATGTGTCACAGGTCTGACAGCATAAAGTTTGTTGTGAATCTATACAGGAGGTATAGATTTCCTCTTAGTAGCCTGTATGATACCAAGAAGAGAAATAAGGTTTTGAGGTGGTCTGCCAAACATAGTTTTTGTGATTTAGGCCCTTAATTTGTTTTAGTGAAGAATGTGTTATGGCTGCTCCATTTGTGGTGTGTTTAGAGAGGTATATGCCAAATGGACTTGGATAACACACTTTTAGATATAAACAGTGTAATGAAATGTCTTTACGGTAGTGGATCTGTGGTGATCAAAGAACATATCATTGCTGGCATAGGTTCCCAGATCCCTGACTATGGGATCAACTTTCAGAGGTTTGCTGTCAATGTGATAGTTACAAACCAGCATTTAGTCTTAGTCCATTGCTAAGATGTTGGTGTCACCTGGGGAGTTTATGATGACACCAAGTTTACAGTCAGCTGCAAACCTGACTGACTATAAACCCTTAATATTTGTTTTGATCACTGAGAAGTAAATGGAAAACAGGTGTGACCAAAGGACTGAATGATGGGGTGTGCTGTTAGTCACATGACTTTTGGAAGAGGTAGAGTTATCCATTCTAACTTCTTGGGTTCTAGTTGAGATCCAATTTGCTATCTAACAAGTTGCATATGGATTTACACTTAGTTGAAGAGTTTATCTACAATACTAGAGTGTGGGATAGTGTCAAATGCTTTTGTGAGGTCTAGATATGTGGTGTGCAATTGAAAAATTAATGAGAAGGTGCTAATCAGGGTACTGTTACTGTGATGCTTACTGTGACGGATCCAAAGTCTTCTTAAGACACTAGGTCTTGCTGGCTGGATTCTGCTGAAATCAAAGTCTAGTTATCACAGGCTGTTACCCACAGACACTTGGAGAGTGTACATTGAGGCAGCACCAAACTCTGAGCAGTAACCAATAACTGTTTATAAACAAACCACACGTACTACTGTTGCAGCTTCAAATACTGTTCTACTTTACTTCATCAAACAGCATGGATGATATGAGAGATACAATATTACCTCAGAACAAGTGTGTTCCTACATAAATACCTTTATCTCTAACATAATTTGATTTACAGATCTTATATACAGTTTTAGTCATGCAGCTCAAATCCTGTTTTTTCACTTGGTATTCTATTTTGGACTTTGTATGAGAACATCTGTTTGCTGCTGTTTGCAGAAAAACATGTTTTTATCCTGTAGTGCTGATATTGTTTTTTAAGGAAACACCTTGTGGAAAAACACATACAAATGCTGACTTGATTATTCAAACTTCCTTGGTTAACAGTGTCATATGAAAGAAACATGTCTTGCTGTCCAGTCTTTATGAAAGCAGATTAGCTCTCGTATTGACTACGTGAAATACATACATACTGTTTCTTTACATTCTTGGCAAGTCTCTAAGAGGTCAGCTTTCTTGGTGACAGTGTGAAATGCACACATTGTTATTTTTTTTTTTTACATTTTTTGCTGAGTCTGTAAGGAAACATGTCCATTAAGCAGATTCCTTATTTTTCAAGCCACAGTCATTTTAGTATGGATGCTAATCACATATTGCTAAACTCTATGTCTACATTTAAGAAAAGTCCAAAATGCTTGGTGCTGACAAGATCCAAACTGGAGGTAAACAGTCAGTACATTCAAATGAAGAAAAAACCTCCACAAGGATGCTGCTGTTATAGGAAAGATCTTTATTAAAACAAATTAAAATCCAGAAGCCAGATAAAAGATGTTAGCGCTTTATTTTATTCCTTATTTATTTTGCATATTTGTAACAGAATTACTTTCAACCTTGATATTTTGTTGAGCATATTCTTACAGCACTAGTTTACACTCATCCATTACTTCATTAACCTTTTCAAAGAAGTCAACCAGGTTAAGAATGCAGGATCTGCCTTTGATGAGTATTAACTGGATTGAGTTGAGAGTTTGTAGGTTACCTATGTTCTTATTTATTAATTCCATAATGACTTTTTCCATAGCTTTAGAGATGAAGCTTTTCAGCCTTATGGGTCTATAACTACACAGGAGCATTTATGACCCTCCTTTGTGCAAAGATAACTTTTTGATCCTCCAGTCATCTGGCATGAAGCCTGTTTGGAGGTCAGTACTAAATAACCTCTGTAGGGGGTATGATAAGCCAGGTTTCAAGCTGACCAGCAGGCAGTCCAGTGTGTTATCCAGCCCATAGAAATAGTGCACAGATAACACCTTGAGGATTTGTTCTTGGGAGATGCAGGTATGTGATCAAGGAATATAGCAGGGGAAGGGGGTGAAATTTATACAAAATTTTTCTGCTAATACACAGGTTATGTTCTCTGTGTCTGAGTATGTGATATCCTTTACTAATAGCTTTGCACAGTGCTGGACATTGTTCTTGAGATTTTTAACATGGTTAAAGAAAGCTTTCTGGTTATACACTTCATCTGGTGGCTATTCATTTCTCATATCTGGCTTTGTTTGATTTAATCAGGGTCCAGATTTCCTTGTTAAGCTTAACAAAAGTAATAATGGCATCTTTAAAGTTAAATTTATTTTTCCATGTAATATTTTTTTTCTTTTGTCATGAAGCTTGATTATATTATGGTTTCACGGGGGGGGGGGTGTTTTTGAATTTGGAATTGTATTTACTTCTGAGGGGGACAAATGCATAGATGCAGCTATCTACATGTGCATAAAATTTGGCAGTAAAGGGTTCTGCATAAGTAGTGGGGTCATCTAGATGGAATGGGGCTTTTGAATTTAACCAGATCATCAATCAGCTTTACCAGATTAGCCTTGACACCAGGAATATCAGGGTACAGGGTATTGGAATATATCTCCCACTTCAGTCTTAAGTGAAGGCAACTCATTTGTGATCCAATTTGATCAGGAAGGAAGCTACAATTGGTGAGGAGCAAAGCTTCCCTATATTAGTAAGGATCAAGTTCATGAGCTTATTGCCCTTAGTCAGGGTGCAGATTAACTGGTCCAGGCAGTTTGTATTGATGAAGTCCAAACATTTCTGTGCACATGTGTTCAAGAATGGATAAGTCCACCAGTTAAACTGGGATAGTTGATGTCTCCTAGGAGAATGGTGTTTGGTTTAAAGCATATAGACTCCATACTGGTTAGGTAGGAGGTACAGGTTTAGGAGGACATACGGTGAATCCTATAGTTACCTATAGTGATAGTGGAGAACTGTAAAAAAGGTAACAATCTAAGTACGGCATGGAGAGATTGCAAAAAAAAAACATTTGACAGTACCCCACATTCATGGATAAAAGAATGCCTAAGAATGTATAAGATACACCTTGCACTGACAAACTACAGCACAGTGACGATAAAACAGTGGCAAACCACTTCGTAGTTAAGCCATGATAAAGGACAAATTATTATTTGTCAAAGGAAAATATACTTTAAAAATGATCAAAACACAGTAGGTTCAGGTTAAGGCACTTTAATCTTGCAGCAAGGAGACAAAAATGTGCTACTACAGAGTTTGTCTAACCAGAAACAGGAAATGCATTAATTTTTATAGGTTATCAAATTAATCCTGTCCTACCATGCTGACGTAACGGATTACCACCTTTTGGTCATCATCTGCTGACCATCTTTCCCATGATTTTCTGCTGATTTAAACAATTTTTATGTGAAACTTCCTAAGGAAAACAACATGGCCTTGGTTACTTTCAGTTAGATACTTATGTTACATTCAAGATACTATAGCTAAATCGAACACAATGCTAGCAGTTCATTTCTCTAATAATCCTTTGTCTACCTTATCTCTAAACTACTGCAGCTGCAGAGGTTCCCATCTCTGAACAAGGCTGTTTGTCTAGAATCATTACATTTATAAAATGGTATATTGTCTATTCATATGCTTCTGACCTAGCAGATTAACACCTGCTTCTCAAGTACATTTCCACAAGGCATAAACAAGAATATTGCTGTGCTAGCAGTTACTAGGTCAGAGGGCAACTTGCAAGTTTCAGTAAGCATGCTGCAGTTTTAGTAAAGCATATTTTCAATCTCATATGAAACTCAATTTATATAAATCACAGTGCATGAGAAATAGAATGAAAAGCATATTAAAAACACTTGATTATTAATTTGGCATTAAGCATACACATATTAATACATATTTTTCTAACATTATTCCAGGGATAAAAATTCTAATTCAAAAGAGGATATTCCAGGGTAACTCTCTGCTTTTTTGCCTTGCCTTTAACCCATTAAGCTGTCTGCTTAACAAAGTAGGTCATGGCTATAATTTGGCTCCCAGAGAGCAACAAAGTATAAAAGACTTCTCATCTTCTCTTTGTCGATAATTTAAAACTGTATAGCTCATCAGATGAGGAATTGAAAGCACAACATGTCATTCGGTCTTGATAAATGTCCAAAAGCAGCCTTTAAAGCAGGAAAGCTGCAGCACCAAGAAAACATCAGTTTGGGACAATAATGTGATATAAAAGAACTTAAACAAGAGGGAATGTATAAATATTTGGGAACTGATGAAGGATCAACAGTAAAACATGAACAAATGTGAATAAAACTCAGTAAGGAATATTTTAGAAGACTTAAATTAATCTTGTAAACAGCACTGACATCTAGGAACAAAGTTAAAGCTATAAACCAATTTGCCTTTCCTGTCCTAACTTACAGTTTTGGAGTGATTAACTGGCTCCAAAAGGTGTTGGCGGATTAGACAGGAAAACATGAAGGATGCATCATGCTCATCAAATCATTTATAAAATTCAGTACGTACCAAGATTATACATTCCCCATTCCAAAGAAGGTATGGGCCTCCTTGAAACTGATTACATGTATAGATCTGCAATCATGGGATTGCGTACATATCTGCTGACCTCACAAGACCCAAACATAGTGAAAGTTTTGAAACATGAGAATAAATTTAAGATGACTTCCCTTCTTAGTCTAACAGAAGCATATTGGCATCAAACAGGACCAGAAGTAGATAAAAAGCAGGGAGCAACTGAATGTGCCAAAAAACAAAAGAAATAATATAAGGTGAAAAATCAGATGAGAAGGCAAAAAATGTGGAAAAATGCACAAATTTAGCTGCAAGTATAGAAAACTCCTGGAACAACCTCATGTTGATCAGGATCGAACACAGGAATGGTTAAGGAGAGATAAATTCAAACCAAAAGATGAAAGATTAATATTGGTGGCCCAAGATAGTGGACTGCGTACACTTTGGTTTACAAAGTCCATTGAACATGAATGAGAAACAGAAAAATGTAGGTTTTGTAAAACAGAATAGGAAACAGTTGCACATCTTGTTGCTGGTTGTGACATACTAATGGCAGATGGACTGTATACTGAAAGGCATAATAATGTGGCAAGACTGTTGCACTGGGGATTGTGCAAACATTATAATACTGAAGTAGCTGAAAAACACTGGAAACATAAGCCACAAAGCATCATCACCCATTACCAACAGTTCAAAAAATAGATGTGAGAAAACCGGATATAGTGGTCCATGAAAAGAAGACAAAAGAAGCATTACTCATTGAAATTGCTACACCCAGTGACTACAATGTCCTGTGTACAAAAAGACACAAAGTCATAAAATATCAGGATTTGCAGGCAGAAATGAGAGTGATGTGGAAGAAAGATACCCAGACAGTTCCAATAGTAGTAGGAGCAATGGGTCTTATAAAAAATAATCTACAATCATATTTAGATATGTTACCAATAAATGTAATTCCATACAAATTGCAGAAGGAGTCATTACTGGGCGCATTGCTGGTGCTATGAACAGCACTTCTGGCCGACATCAAAGATTGAAACAATACTAATTTTATGAACTTTAATCATACTTTGACTTAGGAATGGGATCCATTCCTGTCATGGTATTAGAAACCTAGAAGATTTGGAAAAATTAAAAAGTAAGTTACCTATGTTATAATAAGGGGTTTCATTAATAATAAATTGGATGTGGAAGAGTTCCTGGTCTTTATCTTATCTAATGAATCTGGAGGCAAATTTTTTAACAATATGGATACACTGCAACCATGATGGGCATTGAATCCCTATATTGATGGTGTGTTTTCATTGGTCTTGAAATAGGTCATGTGATGGTGCATATATCAATGTTCTTCAGGCTAAGGAGTACTTGAAAAGACTGGAGGTTTTCTTAAGACTAACAGCATCAAGCGCCAATATCTTTATGTTATAGATTCTGTTTTGTTATGTTGGAAGCTTTGGAAGACTGCCATTGCATAAAAACACTATGGGGAGGTCAAGGATTTAGTCATTATACAAACACCTTGGGGGAATAGGAGCAGGCCACTGGCAGAGCGGTTAGGATTGTCTACCATCTCCTCCTAGGCTGATATATATTGTACTGCCTTAAAATGACCCCAGAAGCTGTTTCAGTCATTGAAGTCAATAAGCTGAAGATGAAAAAGCTTTCAGCACTATTAATTCAAAATATAACTTTGAGACATTACAGAATTATTCCTTCCCTTAGAGATGATGTTTTAACAGTATACAGCATCTTTAAGGTGTGTTAGCCATCTAAACTTGTAACTAATAGTATCACTAACAGAGCTTGACATTTCTTTTGGTCATAATCTTCCATCTGGCAACTTATGTAAACACACTTGCAGTTAGTAGGTGTAGTAACGATTTTTCATTCCTTTCAGAACTCTTGTTACATTTCTTTAAATATTGTAGAGCTATATACTTTTTAAAAAGAAATGAAAAGAAAAATACAATCCTTCCATCTAGAAGATAATGCTCCAGTCTGACTGATAGCAACTTGCACTGGTATTGCTTAGTAAAAAAAGTTTATTCATGCTATACCACTTGATTTTGCCTCTGCTTATTCTAAAGCTACTATCTCTCTTCTGCTGCCTAATCACTATTTCTCTCCCTAGCATAGAAAACCAATTAGTTAAACATTCAATTTTACTAGTTCTAAGGAAAAACTCCTCACCAGCCTTCATCTAATAAACCATGCTACAGTAACAGGGTAGTACTTAAATTTCAAAATGATTGCTTTCATTTTCCCTTCTCAGTACACTCCATGCCAATGAGCTGCTGAAAAGATTACTTGGACGAGAATAACTAGTAAAATTCTGATTGATGTTTTCTTTATATTGATTGCATTTGACCTTTCTGCTCATCTGCTTCAGCTCCACTAATCACTATTCTCTGCAGAGCTCACCCTATCCCTAAGATCTGCTTCTCCAGAGACAAAACAGTTGCACATGGAAAGAAAAAAATGATATCATCACAGACACTCTTTAAACATACTGATTTATCTTTGTTTCTTAACTTGTTCTCATTTTACAGCTATTTAGCCAAAACAAAAAAAAAAAAAACCAACAGATAGATGTGT
The DNA here is from genome assembly GCF_019279795.1 of Protopterus annectens. Classification (NCBI taxonomy): domain Eukaryota; kingdom Metazoa; phylum Chordata; order Ceratodontiformes; family Protopteridae; genus Protopterus; species Protopterus annectens. Next base: position 1,913,857,918 of record NC_056737.1, read on the forward strand.
TAAATCTATATGTAGTAATCAGTTTGACTTTACATTTACTGAAGCTATTACAGTAAACTCTCAGTTAACCGGCACCCATGGGGATTGGTAGATGCCGGATAACTGCAGTTTCTGGTTGCTCGAGAGTTACTATTAAAAATAGGCCTGACTAATTCTGTACCCTATACTATTTTTTTGGTTTGATTTGCTCTCAAGTTGGGGAGAGAGGGAATTTATTCCTATCTTCCTTTTTAAAACTCTAAAACCTCTAAAAATGTAAGGTATGTTTCTTAGGTGTGCAATAGGCTAATGGTCCTGGAGCCTTTGCAAGCCCATAGGATTACCATGGCTTCATGCCACACGACCTTAGTTCCCAGTGCCTCTGTTGAGTATAGCCACTGGAGTGATCCCAGGGGAGAATTTTCTATTTCCCATCCACTCATCAAGATTTCTCTTAAAGAGGGCGACAGGTATGGCTGCCAAAAAATACACACTCACTTCTAGAGCACATACCTATAACGAAATGTGGTCTGAATCAACCATCTAGTTTCTAAACCATTTGTTCAACTTCTTTCCATTTAATCTGCACTTCCTCAACAAAGAAAAAAGGCACAGATTCATCCTCTGCACCCACCAAACCATCCATTCCTCATTATGTCAGAGCAAACAATGCAACAGTGCCTCACCTTCTCATAAAATGCGCGCACTATAATAAGCTGAATGCTTGGTTCAAAACTATATTTGCAGAACCTTCTACCCCGGAAAACACAACTGTAATTGGAAAATTAAAATATACTACCATTTTAACTTTTACAAATTAGTTCTCTACCACGAGCACCATTTATTAATACATTTGATAAAGCAAAAACATTAAGCTAATCACCTGGGAAAGCCATGTCACTTCTTCTTCTTCTTTCGGCTTTTCCCGGTTAGGGGTTGCCACAGCGGATTACCTTGTCTGCTCATGATTGGCAGTGGAGTTTTACAGTGTCGAGTTTCCAGCCTGGCACCCAACCTTCCACAGAAGGCACACACACGCACGCACACACACCTAGGGCCAATTTACAGTGTCCAATCCACCTGCAGCATGTCTTTGGGATGTGGGAGAAAACTGAAGCACCCGGAGGAAACCCACGCGACCACAGGGAGGACATGTATACTCCACACAGAAGGCACCCCAGCCAAGGATTGAACCTGGGAAAGCCATGTCACTAACTTCCAGTAAATTGTTATCAGACTAGTGAGTACCAACACTCCTACACCAACGGTGTGTAAAGGTTCCACAATAAAAACAGTTGTACTGCAACCAAACCAAGACAGTACAGTGGCTATCTGCATAAGTAACTGTATGCATGACGTACGTGTATGTAAGACGCCTGATAATGCACACATAAGTAATCATAAAATAATTACATTTAGACCGCAGGATACTCCAACCCACTACACATATACATACATGAACTGGAAAAACAGAAAGTGAAACACATGAAAATTGTACTGTATTTATTCTTTTTTTTTTTTTTGCCAGTTTCTTGAGAGTGCTGGTTGCTTGAGTTCCAGTTAACATAGAGTTTACTGTACTAATAATTTGGTATTTTTCATTTAAGCCATACCTCTCAACCTCTTAGAGCAAGAAATCTGTACAAAGCCATAAATAAAAGTGGGACAAAGGCCCAAACACAGGGACAATTTTTAAATATTGCTCTTATAAACTTAGAAATTTGATAGAATAAAAGATTTTGCATTAGCATGACTTTTCTGAAGGATATGAAGTCTGGAACTCAAATGTCTGTCATTATGTTCTAACGGCAATATGTAATGATTTACCACTAATTTGCCAGAAAAAAACAAGTATATGAAAAACTGACCAAAAATAGGAGGCCAAAATCTGGACATTCTGTGAAAATTTGTACAGTTGAGAAGTATGATTTTAAGCTATTCAATTTACCTGAGGGATCAGAGGCAAGAATTAAAGGGGGAGGGTTCCTCTCTGATAAGTTGTGTTTGACAGAGAAACCAGGCAGTTGTGTCCTCTTTTCCCTTTGTCATTTGCTGTATATTTAGAGCCATTGGCAAAGAAAATAAACTACTCAAGGATATAATATAATTGGTGTGGCAATCAAGAAGTTGGCTTTATTTGCAGATGATATTATTTTGCATCTAAAAAATTCAGAAAAAGACATGTTCAAGAACATTTTGAGACAGTTTCAAGTCTATTCAGGATATAAAATGCATTAAGATAAAACAAAGGCTACAGCTGTAAATCATGTACCCACACACAAATTAGTTCAGCCATAGCCATATTTATGGGGCCACAATAAGATGAAGTATTTAGGAGCATGGATTAAAAAAACTTCCATCCTGGCAGCTAAGGATATATGGGAAAAAAACTACAAAAATAAAAAAACTGAGAAACTGGAAGCTCTTGTCTATGAATATGTACAGTAAGATACAAGCAGTGAAAATGGTTTTAGTCATTTTAGTTTTCAACCAGAGGAGAAGTTGTAGATAGTAATAAATACAGTAATAAATACAGAGTTAAATGAATTTATCTGGGAGGGGAAAAGGGCTAGAGTTAAGTGGTTAAGGTGATCCTTCCAATTAAACAAGGGGGTTTATGATTACCTGATGTGAAGGGATATTTAGAGCTATACAGTTTAGACTCTTCTACATAATGCAAGCAGAAGGTTATAATTCAAAGTGGAAAGGGATGATGATGAAACAAGGGGGAATTCAAGAAATAAGGAGAAAGTGAGATTTTAGATGCACATCTTTAAGGAAAATAATAACCATACAGAATATTATATTTATAAAGTAGAAGAAAGTATTGTAAGAACAAAGCCAACATGATAATGGAGAAAGGAGATTTTTGTCAATAGTGGTGACTGCAAGTAGGGGTACAGAAATATGCAATAGGGGTCTGGATTTACTAGATAAAACTGTCAAATGAACCAATGAATTGGAAGCAAATAACTAGACAAAAAGGTAAAAGACTGGGATGAAGCCAAGCAAATGTTTGAATTGCAAGCTAAGCTATTCAATTCATAGCAACAAACTCATCCCCAGAACCTGCAGTATCACATGCTGTTACATTTTACACAGCACTTTTGTTTGTATTCCTGTTCTGTATATAGTGTAGCTCTTGATTTGTTATATATTTAACTAGTTCCATTTCTACCCACTTATTGCTTAATTTATGTATCTCATATGCAAAGCACTTCCCCATGAAGAACTATTGCAATACTTACTATACTGGACTTTCTTATATTTTCAGAAAGATAATATGAAAAATAAGGCAGAAAACCTTTTCAAAAATGAAAAGCACTCTACTTACAGTCACTTTTTGTCTTCCATCTTGTTTACTTGTGCAACTGAAATGTTCTCTGAATGCTCTGAATTTAATTCTTTCTTTATCAAAACCATTTCCACCCTCACTAAATCCTTTCCTAACAATAACCCAGCTAAGCCTCACCCTCCCCCACCAATCCCACCAAACAACCATCTTCCTCTATTCAAGCTCAAACCTGTCTCTACAACGCTCATAAAAAAACTCCTATACAAACTCTGTTCTAATGCACCCAACATCTCCTCGTCCTATCTAAAACATGCTGCAGATGGTCTTGCCCTCCCAATCAGTATAATTATAAACAGATCAATAAAAGAATCCTATGTCTCCAAACTCTGGTGCTCGACCTTCATTTTCCTTCTCCACAAGGGAGGAAAAACACCAGCATCTCAAACTTCCACCCTATTGCCTTACTCTCCCTTATCTCTAAAATCCTTGAAAAGTGCATCCACCTCCAACTTATGCCATTCCTGATCCAAAATAACCTCCTCACACCTACTCAGCATGGCTTCCGCCCTGGCCACAGCACCAATACTGCCCTAATCTCTTTCTTAGATACTGTTAATAAAGCCCAAGATTCAGGGCAGCTAGTTTCTACTGTTCTACTTGATCTGTCCAAGGTTTTTGACACTATCTCTCACAATCATCTTCTTTACCACCTCTCTAACCTTCAAATCTCACCTAAAACTCTTTCCTGGTTCTCCAGCTACCTATCAAACAGATCTCAGGCTGTCAAATGGAAAACTACCATCTCTTCCTTCTTACCCACCCCCACTGGTGTCCCACAGGGATCCATCCTCGGACCTATGCTATTTAACATCTTCATCAATAACTTTCACACTGCTGTTCCTGATACCAAAATCATTCAATACGTGGATGATTCAACCCTAGTCTGCTCTGCCTCAAACCTCCCTGAATTGCTGTCAAAAACTCAAACTGCCTTCTCAAAAACTGAAAATTGGATGCACCAAAACCACCTCTCTCTTAATGCCAGCAAATCCAAAATTCTTCTAGTTCCTCCCTCTAAGAACTATTCCTTCAATAAAAGCGACTTCAAAATCCTTAGCCAAATAAACACACCTATAGAAGTTGTCCCTTCTGCCAAACTTCTCAGCGTAATTATTGATGAACACCTAAAGTTCGATATACACATATAACAAAACATAAACTAAAAACACCAAAAGCTAGGTATGTTGTATAGGGACAACCACTTTCTCTCAAACTCAACTAGGCACACTCTGGCCTCTACTTTTCTCCTTCCTTCCTTACTATATTGTGCACCTCTCCTAACCAACCTGTCTTCCTCTACCACCTCTAAACTAGAAAGCTGCTACAATAAAATCTCTAAATGTGCCTCCAAATCCAAAAATTCCACTCATCACTGCCACACTCTACAATCCCTGAACTGGTTAGAACTACCAAACTACTTAGATTACCTACAACTCTCCATAGCACACTCACTAGTATTTTATCCTACAAAATGCCCTGCTCTAACCAATATCCTTCCTCCTTATATTCCCAACAGAGCCCTTAGATATGAGCATCAGAACATAATTTCTATCCACAAACCTAAACATCCTGCTGGCCAGCTGCTCCTCTCTTATGCCCTGGGCAAAAAATGGAATTCCCTTCCTCCCCCACTAAGAACCATCCCAAACCCCAAAACTTTCAAGGCCCTACTTTTCAAACACCTATCTATGAAACAGAAATGCCCATGCCTCCTCCCTACCTAATCTTGGATCACTTCAAGTATGAGTCTCCTCATACTGACACATTTGCCCTATCTTTCTTCTATAGACATATTCCTACAACTATATTCAACTCTCCCTGCAATCTCCTGCACCTCTATCTCCCTACTTAATTACTTCTACCCCAGAGCTAGTTTTGCTCAACAAAACTAGTAAATACTACCTAATCCTTCTACTCCTAGAGCTATACTTGCTCAACAAAACTTGTAAATACTAGACAATCCTTCAACTCCGAGAGCTATACTTGCTCAACAAAACATGTAAATATTGTAAATATTGAGTACTACTTTCTTCTCTAATACATGCACTCAAAGCACCTCCGCTATTTCTCAATCCTTGTAACTTCTTACTACAGGTAAAAGCTATACAACCGTAATCACTCAGTTTAAGAATCTCAAATAATTACTGCTTACCTATGATAATGTAAAAAGCATAACTTGAATGTAAAAAGCAAAAATTTTAATCAGTTCTATATGAACTGTACTCTCATACTGTCTTGTATTCCTGGTAATCGTATTCTGTAAACTGTTTAATGCTTTCTAAATAATCTTGATTGTGTTGAAATCCTGTATGTAATATGTTTTAATGCATTCTCAGAGCTTTTCTCCCCGGGCCTCCACTGAAAATGGGCCATGTTGACCCAGTGGACTTCCCTGGTGGGAATAAATAAATAAAAATGAAATTGATACTTCAGTTGTTTCATTGATCTAACACAGTCGGCATACTTTAAACCTTTGCTACCACTTATGTCAAAGCAGTCCCAATACTTACCCATAATATAATGAAAGTAACACGTTTTCTTATTTTTTTTTCAAAAGTCACTTTATCTTTCATTTTCCTTACGATCTTCACCCACTCTCACTGCTGGCATATGGTTTAAATACAAGTTTTTCCTTATTCAGCTAATGCATTCTTGGGGTGCTCTTTGCCTTTCAGACACATCTTTGAAAACTGGGAATGTGTTCACTAGCATAGTCTCTCCCTGCCCTCATTTGTCAGTGGAAGGTTGAGAAGCTGACTTCCTAATAGCTTGATGACTTTGTGATTATGTATTGCCAGCTATGCCAGGAGAAGTAAGGCAGTGGAGGTGTAACATATACCAGCATAGCTAGCTGGAGTTTTGTAAATAATTATATGCCTTTTGTATAGCAAATTGGTTTGTACAGGTGAGGTTCTTGTGTTGAAAATGTAATTGTAAAGCTGCTTGTGTTAAAAATGCACTGACAGTGGGGCCTGCTGGACAGAAAAGAAATACTCCTGTATGTCAGACTGTATTGTAACTGTTGAAATGAATATATTGAAACAGAGGATACTGGAAGAGAAGAAGTTAATCTCAGTCCAGCTAACTTTGAAAAATAGTCTGAAATTAAATTACCTGGTTTAGGCCATAAAGATTGTATCTTACAGGTCTGATTACAGCCAGAGACAAAATGTCTGTGAAAACCAGGACTAGGAATTCTACTGGATTGTCCTTAGGGGTGAACTAATTGCTACCCTGGAAGGGTGAACGTTTTTCAAATGATTTTATCTCTTAGTAACAGCCTGCATATCATTGCTGGAGCCTTCCTGTGTCCTGACAGAGTGCTCTTCAAACTATCTGGAGATATACAGAGCTAAGTATATTTTTCTGGCACTTAAGAGTTGTGTACTGTTATTGTTGCTTGACTACTTTTATACCATTGATGGCTGACTGCAGAGTTGTGCACTGTTATTTTTGCTTCACTGTATAGTTTTCAGATCTCTGCTGAAGGTGTTGGTTTTCCCCACCTCCCCCTATTTCTCTGTGTCTTAAGTAGGTCTAACTTTTTTTACATCCTGTGTGTTATCTATCTCAAGGATTACTTGCATAAAATTATACCCTCTTAGTAACAGCCTGCATATCATTGCTGGGGCCTTCCTGTGTCCTGACAGAGTGCTCTTCAAACTATCTGGAGATATACAGATCTAAGAATATTTTTCTGGCACTTCAGACTTGTGTACTGTTAATTGTTGCTCGACTAATTTTATATCATTGCTGGCTGACTTCAGAGTTGTGCACTGTTATTGTTGCTTCACTGTATAGTTTTTCAGATCTCTGCTGAAGGTGTTGGTTTTCCCCACCTCCCCCTATTTCTCTGTGTCTTAAGTTGGTATAACTGGTTTTACATCATGTGTGTTATCTGACTATCTCAAGGATTACTTGCATAAAATTAGACCCTCTTAGTAACAGCCTGCATGTCATTGCTGGAGCCTTCCTGTGTCCTGACAGAGTGCTCTTCAAATTATCTGGAGATATACAGAGCTAAGTATATTTTTCTGGCACTTCAGAGTTGTGAACTGTTAATTGTTGCTTGACTAATTTTATATCATTGCTGGCTGACTTCCGAGTTGTGCACTGTTTTTTTGCTTCACTGTATAGTTTTTCAGATCTCTGCTGAAGGTGTTAGTTTTCCTCTACCCACCCTCCCTATTCCTGTCTTGTTTAAATTTGGAGGCTTTTGCAGTTGCCCATCCCCACTGTAGATTTGATATGGGACACTCCCCCGAGTCCCATCTCTTTACCTCATTCTACCTAATAGACTCTTTCTGCACTTGTTTTTTAGTCATTTTTCATTTAATTGCTTTTTTTAAACTGTTTGGTCTAACATTGCTACATACTCAAGTGTGCTAACTTGCACTGCATTTGAATTGTTTTTACTGCTGTTTTAGCTACTTTTCTGTATTAAAAAAAAAATAATAATCTAAGCCTTTTTCCTACATTTCCTGTAACTAGTGTAGTCCAGATTCAGATTTGCTGTATTCAGGACTGTATGTAAGCTTCTGTGCCCCCCGAGCTTTCTGTGTTGGAGGGAAGCCTTCTAGCTTATCAGTGGGAGTGGTAAGCAGTAGGTAACCTATCTACCACATAAGGAGTGGTTCTGGCCCAGACATTGTAGTTATTGGTCGTTTGGGCAGTTTTTCCATCTCTCTCAACTTTCTGATTTAAAAGCCTGCATCTACACTTGTTTCCCCCCTTTCCTGTAACTAGTTTAGTCCAGATACATATTTTTAGTTTTAGCACTTGAATTTGCTTATTCATGATCAGCACTTGTTCAGAACTTGTTGTAAGCACTAAATAACCTACTAATTACTACAGCACTCAACCTTCCTCATTACCTAGAGGAAAACAGTTTGGGTACTTACTTTCCTCACTTGCTTAGAGAAAAACAGCTCTTGTACTCACTTTCCTCACTTATCTAGAGGAAAATAGTTTTTATTCAGGCATGTCCAAGGGTCAGCTCCCAGTATTCTCTCCTGTCTATCTGATGAATCTGGGCATCTTGGGGCAATGTAGATATTGCCAGATGTACACAGACAACCCTCTCCTCCTACCACCCTACACTACAACCTGTAAGAGATCCACTTATCTAGCCAAACTGGAGGTAAAGCTCTCTCCAACCAAGACTGAATTTTACAGTCAAGAGGAGAAGGTAAACAATTGCACCACACCACACTCATCACATAGCCTCACTAAATCTACACCACCAAAATCCACACATAGAAACACAAACACATTCCCAGAGGCTCTCAATAATAATCTGCTCAAGCAACAGAGACCTCCAAAGCAGAAATGTAAGCAACCTCCACCCCCCCAACACAACCCAAATGACACAAAGCCCACAGACTCAATGTGCCACTCAACCACAGCCAATAAGGCAAAACAATGTACCCAACAAACTAGTCATAGATGACTCTATAGTCAGGCACACTGATGTCCCACTCACCAGGCTTAACAAGGAGAAGGTTACTGTCAGCTGCCTGTCAGCTGCCAGGATCCGCCACATAACCCATGCACTCAGGTCACTCCACAACAAGTACAAAAATGACTCTGTCATTGTCCATGTTGGTGTGAACGACCTGAGATGTACCACCCTGGACTACATGAAAAGAGACATGGAAGAGCTTTCCAATCTTGTAGTCCAGGCAGGTATGACCCTAGCCCTGAGTAGCATTCTGCCATCACCCAGAATTATACCGCAGTACAAGGACAAAATTATTGACTTCAACAATTGGCTAAGCTTCTGGTGTCATTCTAAAGGGATCCAGTATCTGTCTGCCTGGGATGACATGGTCAACAGACCACGATGCTTTGCCAGAGATGGCCTGCATCTGTTACCCCTGGGATTCCGGATACTGGCTAAGGTTCTTGCTGCCCCTATAGTGCCTTTTTTAGGCAAGGTTCAAATGACAAATTCACCACCATAACAGGAACAGGCAAGCAAAAACTGAGGGTGATGCTACTCAATGCTAGAAGTCTAAATCTCAAAATGCACTCACTCGAGACACTCCTTAAAATGGAGAACATTGACATCTGTGCAGTGACTGAGACCTGGCTCAAGGTTCCAGAGAGCACCCCTGCACTACCAGGCTATAACTCATACCACACTTTTCGACCATGTAACCTGGACCGGAACACCAAAGGCAGAGATGTGTCCATATTCATTAAGGATATTCACACCTCCAGGCTAGTTGCTCAGCATAATGCAGCCAAGGATATCCAAGTGCAACCAACTCTGGGCAAAACTGCAATCCAAATTGTAATTTGCTACAGATCTCCCACCATGCCCCAGGATTCCCACTCCTCTTTTCTTGATGTACTGGAAAATATTAGGGTTCAACCAAACACCCTACTAATGGGCAATTTCAACTACCCCCACCATTAACTGGGAAAACTACTCATGTACCAACTCCTTCACTCAACACTTTCTGGAATTCATAAACTCCAATGCCCTGGATCAACTTATCCACACCCCCACCAGTGGCAACACTATCTTAGATCTAGTCATTACCAACATGAGTGACCAGTGTTCCACATCTGAAGTCAACGCCTCATTGGTCTGATCCGACCATAAGCTAATTACCCTAGATATCCACATCCTACCCCCACCCCCCATTAAGGAAACCACAGTAAAACAATTTCTCCAAAGCCAACTTCATGCTTCTTAAGACAGAAGTGGTGAACTTCATGACACCCATGTAGATGGACAATACAGTTAAGACTACTGAATCCTACACAATTGCACTTTATAAGCACTTACACAAGTGCATGGATCGTGCTATCCCAAACAGAACCAAGACGCTATCCACCAAAAAAAGGAAGTCAACCTGGTGGTCCCCTGCCATAAACAAACTGTACAACAGAAGGAAGAAACTGTTGCAAAAGAGAGTAAAATCCCATGAGTGGAGGAGCTCCCTGGTCAGCCTCAGTAAGAAGCTGCGATCCCTGATAAACTCCTCCAAAGCTAGTTACAAAAATAAATTACCACTGACTCTAAAGACAACCACAAAGCACTCTATAGCTATGTCAAGAATCTCAATGGCAACACTCAGATCTGCTCTGAGTTACAGCACAATGGCACTAAATATACAGTCCCAACTGATATTGCCAATATCCTCGCAGATAGGTTCAGTGCTAACTTTACCCCCCTCTCACCCAATAAAGAGCCCATCTCTATACCGGAAGAATGCAATTCCTGTAATCATGACTGCACAGGTAAAAACCACACTCTTCAAAGCCAAGAACACAGCATCCATGGGACCAGACAACATCCCAGGCTGCATTCTACATGAACTACAGAACGAACTGGCACCCCATGTAAGGACCATGTTCAATCATAGCCTCAGCTCAGGCTATGTGCCTGCTGAATGGTGCACAGTGACAGTTATCCCACTCCACAAGGGGGGAGCCACCACGGACCCCAGGAACTTCCGCCCCATTAGCCTGATGAGCCTGGTCTGCAAGGCCATGGAACGTATCATCACTTATAAACAAAGACATTGGTAATCTCCAAACTCTTGACCCCACCCAGTTCGGGTTTGTAAAAGGCAGATCATGTCTCCTAAACCTGATAGACTTCTTTGAAGCAGTCACCAAAGCCATAGACGAGGTTAAGGTGGTTCACACAGCCTATCGAAATCTTGCCCATGCTTTCAACACCATCCCCCACTCTGGAATTATAGATAAATTCACTAAACTAGGTATAAATCCCTATGTCACAAGATGGGTTGCCAACTGGCTCACTGACAGAACGCACACTGTAAAAGTAGCAGACTCTTAATCTAACTTCAGACCAGTGACAAGTGGAGTACCACAGGGTTCAGTCCTGGGACCTCTCCTGTTTGGTATCTACTTCTCTGAAGTACAGGCTAACACAGAAGGTCTTTGGCTGATGAAGTTTGCAGATGACTGCAAACTAGGAGCCATAATCAAAACTCCTAATGATGTGGACATCCTACGAAAGGGCCTAACTGAGACAGATGCCTGGTGTCAAAGCCATGGCCTCAAGCTCAATGCCAAAATGTGCATTGTCATCCGCTTTGGTAAAAACTCTGTACCCATGAACTACAACATAGGCAGTAGTATACTTAACACCGAAAGTGTGATAAGAGACCTTGGGACACAGGTGGACAGTAGTCTCTCCTTTGATAATCACATTGCCGCAGTAGTCAGGAAATCCTTCTATGTGGCACACCTCATCACAAAAGGTTTCTCATCCAGAAAAAAAGAGGTCATTGTTCACCTCTACTCATCACTCATTAGACCCATTATAGAGTTCAGTGCCCCTTTTGGTATGTACTTCACAAGACATCTACAACAACTGGAAAGGCTGCAGAAATACCTCACAAAGGTAATTACTGGCCTCAAACAGATGCCCTACATAGACCATCTCAAAAAACTCCAGCTTTACTCAATCGCATATCGCCTACTCAGAGGTGATCTCTGCCTAACATACAAAGCTATGTAAAACCTAGAGCTGTTGGACATGCTCCACTTAAAGAAGTCCCAATCCCTCTGAGCTACATGCTCTAGGGACCTAAACCTTGTCACCACAATAAACAGAACATGCCGGAGGAATAGATTCCTGTCCCAGAGACTTCTCATACTCTGGAATAAACTACCTATTTATATCAAACAAAGCTCCTCATTAGTACTCTTCAAGAAAAATCTTGATATTTGGATGGGAAATAGGAAACTCACCCCAGGGATCACTTCTGTGGCTCTGCTCAACAGTGGCACAGGAAAATACTTTTCTTGGGTGGCAAAAGCCAGGGTACCTTTTTGGCTGGGCTTGTATTGGCCCTATGGCTGATAGCCTAGTACCTACCTATGAACCTATGAACCTATAGCTTCCAGATGCTGAAACACATCTTAGCAAAGCTCTATGTGTGAGTATGGTAACACATATGTGTCAGATTCTGTTTCAGTTTCTAGTAAAGGTTGTAATGTATGAACCAGAAGTCAAATAACCAAATGTATGTGATGTCATTTTGTAATCCAGCACTGAAATGGTATTTTAATACTAGATTATACAGAAGTCTCAGGGCAGTCTGTTTTTGAAACCTGACAGTAAATATCACTCATCCACTTCATATTGCCTTGCTTAAGTAAGTAACCAGGTAATCGTAATTATTTAGATCAGTCAGGAAAATACAGTGAGATTAGTTAAGTATTGTTTTTCTGTATCTGTGTGAATCTTTCCATCTGTGTTATGTTTAATATTTCATGTGATTGAAACTCTGGTGTTTATTGTAAATAGATATTTAGTATTTTCATGTTCTTTTATTATTTATTATTAAATATATTTAAACTTTTCATTGTGGCTGGTCTTTTAGAGAATATTTTAACCTTTGAGAGTATTCATATTTATTTGGTGACATTGTGGCCACTTCTGAAAGCCTTGCTGCATTGGTCAAATGCTACCATTTGTATTAGTATTAATTGTACTCAGTATAATTTGATACCCTTTTAAGAACCTTAGAGTAGCTGGCTTTGGAGTGTTCTGGTGGCAGTACCTACCTTATAATTTGGGCAGATGGGGCATAGCTGGTAAATCTGTGCCAGCCTTTATCAGGTATGTGTGAAAATCAAATCTCATAGAGTGTGTATATCAGCTATTTGGAGCAGGGACACAGAGCACTGGTTTCACAGAGAGGGTGGTAGAGGACTTGACCTGGAACACTCAGCTGAGGATTCAGCTCTACAGCTGTGTCAGTGGGGAGTCTTATTTGGGGGTCTGGACAGAGTGAGAGAGAGGGGAAACCCAGTCCCAAGACTGAGTGTGCTCCCTATGTCCTCTTAAGGGAAATTGTGCAGAGAGCTGCATATGGAAATACTGTGTGCATCTATTTTTGTTCCAAGTAAACATCCCTCACTGGTGTCCTGGTGAGGATTGAGACTCCTTAATTAATGGTGCAGTGAAGGGACGTCACAGACTTGTTTTCTGTTGTCTGAACTATTTTATCTCCTCCATTGCCTTTTCTGTTTCCGTGTATGTCTACAACCCACCAAAGAAATCTGAATACTCTTGATATTACAAGATGAATCTCATTGCAGTCCATTAATGTCTTTTGATAGATGGGATGAATTACCTTCTGTTTTGTCTGATGTACAGTGGATAGTCATTTTCCACAAAAACTCTGGTGTCCCCAACTTTCAACATCTTCCTGCATCTGCCAGTTTTTACTTACAAATATCTTCTTCTACTGGTATGTTTGCATCTTCACTAGTATGGGTCTTGGGTGTTTTCCAATGGCAGGATTTGGAGCTTAGTTGTTGATAGGGGGTACTGGTCCAGTTATTTACTTATGTCTTAATAAAAGTAATACAGCCTGCACCCTCCAAGTTCTCTGGGATATCAGAAAACCTCAGATCTCTCTCCATTCTCTATTCCCTAATTCTGCTATTGTTCTTAAATGTTCCTTCTGGGAAACCTTATTTTCTGCCATTAGCACCTTTATTCAGAAGTCTTCAAAATATGTGAGACATTCAAAGAATATAAAACTGAATAATAAATGTTTGTAAATGTGGACTATTTTGTACTTAACATATCTTATGATACAAAACCAGAGATGTTAATGACAAAAAGTATTAAAAGTATTAAAAGAAGGAAGCAGTGAAGTAAAGTCTATTGTTGTTCCATAACTGATTTTAGTACCTTTTATGTCTCTTCTTCTTATGTTGTTGCCATCCTTATTCCCCTGAGTTCACCAGTACTCCATTCCTTCCCCCCTTCCCTAGCGATTCCTCTAAAGAAAATCATCACAGAACTGCCATACAATTGGTCTCTGGCCACCTGGATCCGGCAAGGAGGAAATTCCAACATATCATTTTTAATATCTGTACTAAAACCAGTTATGTAACCTGCTGCACTTAAGTTCTCATCTCCTTCCCCTCATTTAGTCATATTTCTGATTTCAACATCAGGATGCTTACATCTCTGGTACAGATCAGTATCAGTCCTTCTATTTCGATAGACTTATTCATTACTGCAGTGCATTAAAACAAACACACTGTAATTGTTTTCTTTTTTCTGTTAGTTGGCTCCATCTGTTGAGATTTCATTTTCTGATTAATCTTGTGAAAAATATAGTCCATTTGATTTTTCTGTGATAATTCATTATGTACCTCTCAGATTTCACTCACCACTGTCTTTCACTTTAACAAATAATGTTCCACCAAATATACTGGCCCATTCAGTAGAGCACCTATGTGCTGCAATCAACCACCATTATTTGAAGTTGTTCTCATTGTCATCTTGTAGTAGGTCAAGTGGTTTGTATGTCTTTTAAATGCCCTAAACCACTTGGTGTAATATCTAAATGTAAATATATTTGAGGCTCATAATTTCATGATGCACATTTGTCTCATGTGTCATTTGCTTTTATCTTTCATACCTTTTACCTCTAGAGGTTTGTCAAAATATTCACAGGCAAAAAAATATGAAAACAGATCATTCTAAGGTCCCTCTCAGCCAAAAACAAATCCACAAAGTCACCATCTCTATCCTCTGCTGTTTATTGCTCAGAACATATGAAACCAAATCATTCTAAATAAATCAGATATGCAAGCCAACACCATGGTATAAATGGATAAAGTCCTGACTATGACCTAGGATACACTGCCAAAGAGAGGATGGGCATACTTATCCTGGACAGAGGGTGCAGACTCAGGTACACATTGTAATGGATCAGTGGAAGCCAGGGGCACCCTGGGAGTGTCGTCCTTGAGATGTTGGGCATTGGTTGAATTGCTGAAGCAGCAGGATAACATACCACCACAACCATCGAAAATCCATCCCTTCACAGAATGGGTGCAAGCAATGGGAAAAAAAAAATAAAAGGATAACAAAAAAAAATCCTCCTTTGCAACAATATGATAATTGCAGTGCCTTGATCTCCTTACTGGGCCTGATCATGAATCATAGTAAGTCTGAATGAGGTTTGTGAGATTTGGTAGATCACATGAACAGGGAAAGCCTTCCAAGTGTAGCTGATGGTCAGCTGCAGAGGGAAGCAAATAAGGTATAAAAAAATAGTGATATTCTCAATGTATTATTAATAAAGGCCACCACCATAAAATTAAGTAACAACTTTCAACAATAAAATAGGTATTATAATGACTACCAACAAAGCAGAGAGAGAAGAAAAAAATTAAAATCAGAACTGTATTACCCTCTACAACCTCAGCAGTAGCTTACAGAGACAATAAAAATAGAAATGAAGCCTCCATTAGTTTAAATACAAGCATACTTCCACAAATATCCAGTCACAATGCACTGGTAATTAATACATCAAGTAACAAAAGAATTCCAGCTGCATGCCACATTTAAACCAGATGGCTTTAATGCTCTAGGTATGTCTTTCTTACTCTTGACACACCTCTCACTCACATTAATAACTTCTAAGAAAGTAGCTTGCAACTTATCACGACCACCTGAGTGCTGAGTGGCAAAAAGTGCTGCAGTTGGGGGGTTCTGGCTTCATTATATGTCCCTGAACTCCACTCTTAAATACTCTTATTGTCAAATGAATATAATAGAGTTGCAAGGATACTTCAGTGCATAATTTACACCATACATCCTAAAGGAATAGTCACCCCGAAAAATCAAATGTAATCTATAGTCTTAAAAGTGCTCTACTTTTCTCTGAGGTGATTGGTCTATTTTTGCTTCTACACTCTTCATTTTCTGTTTATTAATATTTTGATACTGTGAGATGTTATGATTTTTCCTCTTTGTAATTAAAAACTGAATTAAAAATCTGCAGAGCTAAATGACTTTACATACAGTTTCAAAATAAAACACACAGCGTCCTCTTTAGTACTTTGGAAATATGATGTTAAAAAAGTTCTATAATACATTGTGTAGGACATATAATAGTATTTCCTGTAGAACTATATTAATTTAGACATCACATAATTCTATGTAATAATAAGTCAGATGTTGCAAAAACAACGGTGCACGTTAAAATGTTCTGTACTCTAATCTGTGCACACTGATACAGCTTCTGGCATGGTATGTTGCAAATCCTTGCCAAATACTAAGCATTGAACAGAAATGTTGTCACTGCTGAAGTGTCTCTCTGAAAAATTTAGTCACACGTTATAAGCAGCATATAAAGAAAAGCTTCCTTTATAACAAGCATGTAAAGAAAATGGAAGCTTTAATGTAATTACAAGGTATAAAGATTGTAAAATATTAATGACACACAGAGGTACTAATCTTTTCTGGATGTGTCCTAGATTACTTAGCTACTTTTATAGCTGTAACATAAAAGGGAACTTCGGTTAATCAGGAACTTTCCTTGCATTAAGAATTGATGAATTTGTAAGAGCAGAGAGTACAGAGAAACTCACAAAGTGGTTTTGTTTGCTGTTAATATTCTAAAAGGTCTGTTTTCAGTAAATTGCAGAGAAGTTGAGCCCATTGGTTGATACAAAACATAGTTCACCTTTCTCACATACAAAACATTGCTAAGAAACTTATATTAATATAAATGCATCACCGTATGGTGAGAATTTTATTACTGGTGCTGCTAGGAGTTTTTAATGCATCATTAAATTAAAGTGATGTAGATTTCTGGAGTAAAAACATAACACAAGACAATATAATATACTGTAATAATTACTTTATGAGGAAGAGGCAAAATCATCCCAACAGGTTTTTAAAAGTTTGAAGCTTACTTGTCTCTGTCATGCAGAGGGACGGAGCCCAGACTGTGACCCAGGTGATCAGGGTTCGATTGGCATCCTGGCACTGGAGCAGCCAGGCAGGGAGGGAAAGAAGGGAAGAGGTGTGAACCGCTCAACTCTTGCAGGGAGAGGAATGAGTTATAGCAATTGGTGAACACACAAGGTGGTGTGATTTTTCATGTGGACAGCAGGGAAACCACTGCCCATGCCTGAGGATTGGAGGGCATGCCTGTTTGCTGGCACTGACCCTTGTAGTTAGTGTAGAGGATTAATGCTATAAGCTGTAAATGATCTACTTCCTGTGGTACAGGGTTTGATAAACTCAGTCTTCATTTGCCTGCTATGTGACCTTGAGCAGGTCATTTAACGAGACAGTGTTTTGGAGCAACTGGGAATTTGTGCTAAGCCCCATAATGGCCTCCTGGACTGCATGTCTAGTAATTACTTATGAACCTAAGAGAGGGATGACCAGTCCAGTGACCTCATCGCACACCCCATTCCCTTGTGAAACTGAGTATGTGCAGGGGAAATAGAGTTGAAGAAAAACCTGAATCATTCTGAGAGATCCCTAAATAAAGACCTCTCTTAATTTATCCTCATCTCTGTGATGTGGAACAAATGGAGCAGTGGTTAGGAGGAGGAGGAAGATTGCCAGGCAGTAGGGGTAAAAAATAAGACTTAAAGCTTACAGTTGAAATTTATGCTGGGTGATTTGGAAAACACAGAACACTAAAGATGAGTACATGTTCAGTTAGTTTTCACTGAGCATTTGCTGAAAAAATAAAAAAAGGGTTACATTCAGTATGCAGAAGAGTATGTCCATAAACTTGGTTGATGAATTCCTTTTGTCAACATTTAACAATGTTTGTAGTACTAAGAAAGCAGGAGGCATGCAATTTCTGGAACACACAGATCCAGATAGGTTATAAATGTTCAAGAGTGAGTGTTTTCAGCAACACAACACAACACAACACAACACAACACAACACAACACACACACACACACACACACACACACACACACACGCGCGCGCGCACACACACACACTGAAATGTATATACATACACGTGTGTATGTGACTGCGTGTATATGCTCAAACGTACAGCTGAAATGCAAGCTAAAGTTTTATACAAATGAATGAATGCCTTTCAAAAGCTTTTTCAAAGATCAAATGATTACCTTCTTAGAGACACATTGTAGTCATGACCACTCTGAAATCTTTGTCATGCCTCATTGTGCTATACATTTATTTGTTAACTAGTTAAGCCTACTAGGTGAAAGCACTCCTTTTAAGTGTCAGCTGGGGAACAGAGTCTGGTTAAGCAATTTGCTTAGGAGATTATAGATACAAAGTCTACAAATGGAGACAGAGTGAATTAAACAAGAGTACAAGATGAACGTTGTTAACACTTTATAACTTTAATCTTACATGCTAAACTTCCATAAGGAATCTTAAGAAATAATCACGCTCCTTTTTTATTTTACCTGCACTTGTATGTATTATAGGTAGTTAATAGGCATTCAGTCTAGGAGACCACAGAGGAACCTACCCCAGTTTTGGAACCGAACCAGTGAACTATGTGGTTAATGGACTTGGTCAGTCACATGACAAGCAAATAGATGCTGAGAAAATCAAACCCTGGATAATGCTCTGTCTAACTGCCAGAAATTACATTCACCCTTAAAAAAAAAAACTCCACAACTATCAACCAAAATAATAGAAATGTGAAAGTGATTTATTAATTACAGCCTCACACAGAGTATTAACTAATGAGTAACCTTATTTTTCTTATTGGTGCAGATTAACGATTCAGTCAGGAAACAAACTGAGTGAACAGTTGTCAGCTGATACCTGTCTATTTCTCTGGTACAGTGTAATGTTCTAGTCAGGAACAGACCTCCAGAGACAAGATTTTCTTATCAGCACAGCAAACTTCATTGGAAACAATCGTATGACATACAAGTCATAGTGGAGAACTGTAAAAAGGGGAATAATCTAAGTATGGCATGGACTGACAAAAAAAATGCATTTGATAGTATCCCACATTCGTGGATAACAGAACGCTTAAAAATGTATTAGATACACCCTACACTGATCGATTACATTACAATGACCATGAAACAGTGGCAGACCCATTTGCAATTAAAACATGATAAAGGACAAATTATTATCCCAGGGATAAAAATTCAAAGGGGTATATTCCAGGGTGGCACTCTGTCACTGCTGCTATTCTGCCTTACGCTCAACCCATTAAATTGTCTACTTAACAGCTTAGGCCATGGCTATAATTTGGCTCCTAGAAAACAATAAAGTGTAAAGACGTATCATCTTCTCTTTGTCAGTGATTTAAAACTGTATAGCTCATCAGATGAGGAACTGAAAGTACAACTGCAAGTAGTCAAAACTTTTCCTGATGATATAAGAATGTTATTTGGTCTTGATAAATGTGCAAAAGCAACCTTTAAAGCAGGAAAACTGCAGCACCAAGAAAACATCAGTTTGGAACAAGAATGTGATATAAAAGAACTTGAGCAAGGGGGAGTGTATAAATATTTGGGAATTGATGAAGGATCAACAATAAATCATGAACAAATGCAAATAAATCTTAGTAAGGAATACTTTAGAAGACTTTAATCTTGGAAACAGCGTTGACATCTAGCAACAAAATCCAAGCTATAAACCAATTTCTCTTCCTGTCCTAACTTACAGTTTTGGAGTGATTGACTGACCCCAAAACGTGTTGGATAGATTAGATAGGAAAACAAGAAAGATGCTTCATGCTCACCAAATGATTTATAAAAATCAGTGCATACCAAGAGTATATATTCTCCGTTCTGAAGGAGGGATGGGCCTCCTTGAAAGTGATTGCATGTATAGATCTGCAATTGTGGGACTTCACACTTATCTGCTGACCTCACAAGACCCAAATGTAGTAAAAGTTTTGAAACATGAGGAGAATAAATCTAAGATGACTTCTCTGCTTAATCTAGCAGAAGCATATTGGCATCATGCAGGAATGGAAATCAAACCAGAAATAGATAAAAATCAAGCAGCAACTGAATGTGCCAAAAACAAAAGAAAGAATATAATGTGAAGGACCAGAATGCATAAGTATAGTTGCAAGCACAGAAAACTTCTGGAAGAACCTCATGTTGATCAGGAGCGAATGCAGGAATGGTTAAGGACAGGCAAATTCAAACCAAGAGATGAAATGTTAATATTGGTGGCCCAAGATAGTGGGCTACATACAAACTAGTTTACAAAGTCCATTGAACGTGAGAGAAACAGACAAATGTAGGTTTTGTAAAACTAAACTGGAAACAGTTGCACACCTTGTTTAGGGTTGTGACATACTAATTGCAGAAGGACTGTATACTGAAAAGCATAATAATGTGGCAAGACTGTTGCACTGGGGATTGTGCAAACATTATGGTATTGAAGTGGCTGAAAAATACGGGAAACATGAACGACACAGCATCATAGAAAATGATGAAGTTTACATCACATGGGATTAGGGTTGCCACCTCTCATTGTGGCTAGAACTGGAGTAAGGTCACACCCCTCTCATCATCAGTAATCCCACCCATCTCTGACCTTTCTCCCACCCACACCACCCATTTTTGTGACGTCACTGTGACATCACCTGTCGAGGAACGGCCACTTTTTCCATTCCTAATGCCTGCTTTTGGCTGATTTACTATGCTTTTCTGTAAAAAAAGCATAATAAATCAGCCAATTTACAAACTCCAATAGTCTGTTTCTTTTTTTGAGACAAAATACTGGAGTTTGTACAGTGTTTTCCGAACTACCAGAGAATCAGTTTGATTTCTGGATAGTCCGGAAAAAAACAGAGGAGTGGCAACCCTATGTGGATCACCCTTTACCAACAGTTCAAAAGATAGATACTTGAAAACCAGATATAGTGGTCCATGAAAAGAAGACAAAAGTAGCATTGATCATTGAAATCACCACCACCAGTGACTACAGTGTCTTGCATACAGAGAGACACAAAGTCATAAAATATCATTATCTACAGGCAGAAACAAGAGCAATGTGGAAGAAAGATACCCATACAGTTCCAATAGTAGTAGGAACAATGGGTCTTATAAAAAAGAATCTACAATCGTATTTAGATACATTACTAATACATGTAGCCACATATGAATTGCAGAAGGAGTCATTACTGGATACATTTCGGGTGCTGCAAAGAGCACTTTTAGCTGACATCAAAGATTGAAACAATACTAATTTCATGAACTTTAATCATACATTGACTTAGGAATGGGGTCCATTCCCTTCATGGTATTAGAAACTCAAAAGACGGAAAAAACTAAAAAGGGACAGACAATTGCTTCACACCAGATGTGGTACACCAAATGGTACCATTAGAGCACTGATGTTAAACTAAAAAAAAAAAAAAAAAAAAAAACAGTTGTCTACACCTCTCCCAAGCTGTGACATCAAATCCTTTTCAGCATAAATTCCATTCCACCTGAGAAGAAGAAGGAAATTGTGCTGCTACAAAAAGCATAACAAGGAATTTTCAAAAATAATTGCATAGTTATGACCAGAAAAATGTTGGCTCAGATGTTGGATGCACCTAAAATAATTTGTCAGTAAATGAAAAACCTAGATGGTCATATCATAGTGCTTCAAATGCAAAGTTAGTAGACAGGCTGTATAAATATTTTTCTCTCTTGTTTTTTCTTAGGTAGCCTCACAGAGATGCATAGTGTATGTGTTTTGTTCAAATGATGTAAGGTCCATGGAGTAGAAGTTTTGACCTTAACAATCCTCCCAGTGACCCAGATTTTATTAGCAGACCAGGAGCTAGAGAAGCCAACCACAGAAACTGGAGCAAATAAGCAAGTACTGGTGCTCCCATTTCATGGTGAGTGTGTTGGCAGAGTCCTTCAGGAAGAGGTGCACATTAGGGAAGGTCATATAATTTGCAGCTGCAACAATCTAAACAAAGGGAGTATAAACTTGCCATGGAGTGCACAAATAGCTTGGCTGGAAATTGGGCTGCTTTGAGCTATATACTCAAACTGGGTCCAGCATATTGGCTACTGCAGCAATGGGGAGTGTTAAGTGTTACAAATATGAAAAAATCTAAGCCCTGTAGGATGATGACCAACATCTATGGATCTTACCTCCCTTGGATTGTGTCCTATGATGCCAGAATGAATAAGTGAGTCTATAGATGATAAGGAAGCAAAACTTGCATAAAAATAAATAAATAAAATCTCTTTCAAAAAATCAAATATAATTTTTTCAGCCTTTTCATTGAAAATGACATTATGTTTGAGCATACTATACATGTAAACAACTGCTTCTTTCACAAAGAATCAGAATTTGAAATTATTCTAGTATCAGAGGGACATTCTTTTTTTTTGAGGAGACAAATCATGTATTGCAAAATTAGCTAACAGTTATCAAAAGCTTTTATTATTGTTAAAACTATTATTATTTTTAATTGTGAATTATCTGATCTTTTCTCCCTGCTAAAAAGGGGCTCTGAACTATATTTTAATGTTTGACCTTTATACAGCAGACTATCAGCTGCCACTGGTGCCCCTCCTTGATCTTGAATGCCAAGAGTCACTTCCGTGCCCCCAAGCATAATTTGATACTTTATCCCACTGTGATAGAGGAGACTGAGGCATCCTACTGCAATGTTAGTCTCACATCCATAGGATGTTTTGTATTTATGCCCATCCCATTGCCCACTACCTCACCTGACATACAATGATGCAAGGCCATTAAGGCCAAGGATGTCTGTTGGTGAGTGCTCCAGAATTTGTAAGCTTAGGATACATACCCCCACTATTACCACTGGGACTATCATCATGTGCTTTAGGATTACAACTGTAACTTCTACAGACTACTATTCCACAGCCAGAACTGTAGCAGTTTGCCATAAAGAACTAACAATATGAGCTGCTATTGGACTTCATCGTGCAGTCTTGAGATTGATTCTCTCTGTCTCCATTTAACTAATTTATGATTCTGAATAAATTTCTTAATTATTTATTTTATTTTACATTTGTTAACCGGGATAGTCCGACTGGATGGAGGTCCATTTGCAGCAGAGGCCTGGGTAGAAAAGCTCCACAGTTTATTAACAATAATTAAAAGTTGAAGGACAAACAAGCAAACATAAAACAAATAAATCAGTGAAACATTAAGGAAAACATATAAAAAATCAGTGAAACATTAAAGAAAACATACAGTAGTACTAACAAGTATATTTACAAATTAGCTAGTGTTATCTGTTTGTCAAGTTAACAGGCTACAGCTATTTAAGTTATGTAATCCTAAGAATTGGGGAAAGAAAAGAGGGGGAATCTCGGGTTATTTATGTGATACATGGACATATCCAGTTTTTAGTAAGATAAAGTTTGAGAAAGTGTTTGAAAGATTGGGTGGAGGAGGCAGAAGTAATAGAAGTATGGAGATTATTCCAGGCTTTTGCTGTGGTGTGGGAAAGTAGTGCTTTCCCTGCTGTGTTATTTGCCCTGGTAATAGTAAGGAGAGACTTGTTAGCAGACTGAAGAGGGCGAGAGGTAGAATAGTGAGATAGTAGGTGATTTAGGGCAGGTGTTTTTTCAGGGTTGGTGAGGATGCCGAAGGCTATGATACGTTGTTAATAGCTAAAAAGTTGTGGAAGTTCTAGCCATTGTAAGTCCCTTAGAGCCTGGCAATGATGACTTCTGTAGGGAGAGTTGTTAGCAAACCTAGCAATGTTGCTATAGCATGCCTCAACTTTGGTAAGATCTATTTTTCTAGCCTGAGTTAGGATCGGTGCAGCATACATCAGAGTGGATAGAAGGTGGGTTTGGGTGAGGGTGATTCGGCATTTTTTATGTCTACAGAGAGTTCCCATTTTTTTGTTTACCTTTTTAATAGTTTGGGCTATGTGGACATCAAAGAAAAGGTTATCTATTTCTGCCCCTAGGAGTTTAGTATGGCTAGTTGGAGATATGACGGTGCCATTAGTAGAGTTGATGGTGAAAGAGACGGGGGAGTGTTTGTATTTATTAGGAGAGAACAGAAGTAATTTGGTCTTGTTTGGGTTAAGAATAAGCTGGATGTTATTCATCCATTTTTCTATGGAGCTAAAGGATTCTTGGGTAAGCTTTTGTAAGATGGTAAGGCATGGGGATGTGCAGATAAGTGTTGAGTCATCTGCGTATTGTATGAGTGAGGCTTGCTGGGTAGCGGTAGCAAGGTTGTTTGTAAAGATAGAGAAAAGAAGTGGACCCAGTATTGAGCCCTGTGGAACACCTATAGTTGTTGGAAGTTAGGTTGATAGAACTCCTTGCCATAGAACTGACTGTTGTCTGTTGGATAGGTAGTTTGTGAATCAATCTATAGTAGCAGGAGCAAATGATAGGGTAGCTAGAGAATTTAAGAGTATTTGGTGTGAGACCATATCAAATGCTTTTGATAGGTCTAGAAATATGGCAGAAACAAAGTTATTATCATTTCTGTACTGGCTGACCTCATGTGTAAAAGAGAGGAGAGCAGTGGTTGTACTATGGTGAGGGTGAAAACCATGTTGTGTGGGGGAGAGAAGGTTAGTAGTAAGGAATTGCATGATTTGTGTGTGAATACATTTCTCAAGAAGTTTAAAAAGGGAAGGCAAGATGGCTATGGGGTGGTAGTTGGAAAAGTCATAAGAGTTACCCCCTTTGTGGAGGGGAATGATATGAGAAACTTTCCAGAGCTGAGGAACATAGGATTCCTGAATAAAATGGTTGATAAGAATGGAAATAGGGTAGGATAAGGATTTGGCAGCTATTTTTAGGAAGTTTGCAGGTATGTTGTTCAGCTGCGAGGGTAGTAGGTTTGACTTTTAGGAGGAGCTTTTTAATGGTGGAAGTGGGAATGGGTGAGAGAGTAAAGGAGGGTATGTTTATTGGGTTTTGTGATGGGGTCAATGAGGAGTTATTTGTGGATAGTTTTTTAGATAGTGACTGGATGGTGTCTATAAAGTGATGATTAAATTGGGATGTTATGTCAGAGTTGTTATAAGGGGGGGGGGTTGTTTTACCAGGTTTTAAGAGGAAGTTGATGGCTTGCCAAAATTTTTGGGGGTGATTTGAGTGTTTCTTTTGCAGTCCTAGGAAATAGTTCTGCTTGTCTAGATTAGTCTTTTTGGCTTGATTCCGGAGTAGTTGATATCTTTTCCTATTTTGTGGAGAATTATCTTTTTTCCATTGTTTCCAGGCTTTGTCTCTAGATTTTAATAAGGCTCTAGTATCCCTGGTAAGCCATGGAGCATAATTTGTTTTTGCCCTAATTTTCCTGATGGGTGCAATAGTATTAAGGACGTTGATAAATGTGCTATTAAAGTAGTTGACTGCTTGGTCTAATGCTAGGAAAGAAGTGGTTTCCAGTTACATAGTCTAAGTATGGTGTTTAGTTCCTGGGGATCTAAGTTCCGCTCATCTCTAACTTGTCTATATGTTATGGGTTTTGGAATAGAGGCACATTTGTTTAGGAGAAAGATGGGGTGGTGGTCGCTGAGAACATCTGGAAGGCAGCCAGATGTGTAGTTGGGTTTGGGACAGTTTACTAGTATCCAGTCAAGAATAGACTGCTTATGGGATTTTTTATCTGTTCTTGTGGGTTCTTGGATAAGCTGGGAAAATCCGAAGAGGTTAATGTGATTAGTGGGGTTGTTGTTATAGGTTGACCAGCTGATATTTAGATCACCTGGTATAATGGCCTCTTGTGGAAGGTTATGTGAGACCTCAATTATTGGGGAGTTGTTTCCTGGAGGAATATAACTATAGAGAATATTAATTCTCTTTGTGTTGTTTATAGTTAGCATGGAGCCTAGGGTTTCTGCATTTTGGAATTTTGGCAATGAGAGTTGTAGGGGTTGAAGGTTGAGTGTATTTCTGAACATAATTGCCACTCCACATCAAAAAGCGAAGAGCTCCTGGGAATGAAGAAAGGCGAGATATATAGCTGGGTATTAGAATAAATCACAAAGCAAGGTCTGTCTACAAACTACAAATAGTACAAAACATCTATGCATAGTATCACTGTTGAGCTCTAGATTGAATCGTGGCAGTGTAGGATATGTTATAAAACAAAGCACATGTTCATTGGCGTCTTAACTAGCTTACCGACGGATGAGGCAAATTCGCCTTACAAGTATGAGGTAATTAGAGCTCAATGACAGCACTTAGTTAACACAAGAAACAGTCTTCCTTTAGATATTAGCAGACAGTGCAGAAATCTGAACAATAAGAGAAAGCTTGCAATGCAAAAACACTGCGTGCAACTAGCTGCACATTACCCATATCAACTAACAGATTCTGAAAAACCACAGCATACAGTTCTGCGATAACAAATGCTGTCTTTTAAGAAGAAGCAGCAAGTACTTCACTCTACGTAGTTACTTTACACATTCCATAAGCTCATTTATGTAAGCTCAATCATAAGTATCAACTAACAGATTCAGAAAAACAACAGTGTACAGTTCTGCAATAACAAATGTTGTCTTTTAAGAAGAAGCAGCCAAGTAATTCACTCTACATAGTTACTTTACATATTCCAAGAGCTCAGTTATACCAACTACATTTCTGCCAGTGGTGATTTACAATGTTTGCAAGTTACATTCTTCAGTATTTCAGTAATACAACTATGTTAGCTTTGCAGTAATTATAATGTGTACTAGATTGCACATTCGTTACTAGTACCAATTACAACATCCCACGGCTTAATTACCTTACGTTAGAGGACTAGCTTGTCTAGCATGGACCATACTAATAATATAACACTCACAAAAATAATATAACATTCACAGAATAGTCTTACTGCCGCCGCAGGGATCTGCAGGCACTAGCACAGAAGTATACAAGAAGAAATAAATGGTGCGAGGCTGAGGAGTTTTAAAACCTCGCTTCTGTAGATTGGGTTGCCAGGGGATACCGCTTCCTGATTGGTGTAGCTCCTGCCACATGGTGAATTAGCCAGACCTCAGGACTGCAGAGCCAATCTGTAAGTTCTGTTCAGGACAGAGAAGGCATGGAATGCAAAAAATATTGGAGTGCAAAAAAAAGCCAATTATTTTGCACAAACTGTCTCTTGCCTGTAGCTATAAGTGCTACTGTGCAAGAAGTAGGAGAGGGGCCTTAGTGCCTATTGCCAGTGCTGCAGATACCCTAGCAGGACACTATCTAATGTTACATACATAAAGACAAAAAGAACTATAACTGGTTAACAACCTTATATCTTTTTCAGTACTACAGACAGAGTAGTCTGTTTTTAGGTTCAGGTTCACAAACCGAGTGATCTCCTAGCTTTACGAGCCTTCTAATTGAGGTGGGCAGAGCAAAGTGAGGGATAAGAACAAACAAAGAGTTTCTTTCAACACTTATAAACCTAAAGGAGCACTCGACAGCCGTTTCCACAGTATAAAATATAGGTGTTTAATCCAAAACCACAGTAAAATCCAGCTGGGTATTAGGTCACAATAGGTGACAATTAGGTCCTTTCAGCACTTCTATAAGTGCCTCTTCAGTACCATTAAGTAAAGAATATGAGTCAGTAGTGGTTGAACAGAAGTCTAGAACATCCTTATATCTTTCTCTTTTCTTTTCTTCTTTTCTTCTGGTAATTCTGATGCAGGCATCCATATAATGCACACAGCTGGAATTGCAAATCGGCCAAGATCATGCAGAGAGGTTACTAGGCAGATATACATCAAGCTGCTTAGAACATTCCTACAGGCAAGTGAAACCTGAGGTTAAGGCAAGTGCAGGCCTCCCATGTGGCAGAGAGAGAATGGGGACAAAATCACGGAGTAGATGAATAGATGGTGTCATGCCTTGAGCTAGAGCAAGGCAAATGCAGATGAGAAGTGCTGAATGGGTGTTTTCAGGCTCAAACATTGCTCCTGGATTACATGTACCAGTTGGAAAAATAGATAATACATTATATATATATATATATATATATGTGTGTGTGTGTGTGTGTGTGTGTATGTATATAATGACAACTCTGTGGTCTGTGGTATAAACATTTTGGACATGAATATGTCTATATGTCTAGATGAACTAGGTTCAATTAGCAGCCCAGATGCTGGAAGACCTGGTCAGGGTGCAATTGTACTAAGTAGTCAGTGCTGGCTAACCATCATGGAGGGAGGGTTTTGGCACAAGTCCTCCACAAGAAGTTGCAGCTAGAGTGTTGGGTGGAACAGGGCACCATGAAATGTGCACACACTCTAGCTGAAGCAGTCGGTGTGCAGAAGTACTCACACTAGTTTTAGAGTAATTTAATTCTGCCATGATTTCTGACCAAGGGAATATGTGTTAAGAGCATATTAAAAAAATCTCTTAACCCATGTTGGATGATGACAGATCCCTAGCTTTTGCCTCCTTCTCCCTGTGTCCTAAGATGTGGGAGGCCAGTTAGAATATGTGGGCCAAAAGGAAACAGGGTATTAGTGGTCATGGAGAAATGGTGGAAAAATAAATAAAATAGCAAATTTTAGAAAAACTGTGCAAGCATTCCATCATTTAGTGAATGCAGTTGGTCAGTATGCAGTAATTAGTCCCCAAATAAACACAGATAAATGTTTTCAGTTCTATTAAAGCATCATGTATTTCCATGAGGCTTTGTAGTGCTCAAAACAGCTAAATCTCAAAATAGGTATTTAGAAATTGTGTTTCATAAAGTGCTAAAGTCAGACAACCTGGCATTGTTTAGCAATCTGAACAGCACTGAGAAATTGAAAAAGAGTGGGAGTGAGTGGACAGCAAGAGTTCACCCATCCTGTCAGGATAGACAGTCTGGCCTGCTATAACACTGACACATGTCAGAGGCTGGACATTACTGAAATTGACAACTTAAAGTACCAAGATGTGGACAATGACGACCAACATGCAGTGTAGCAGGGGTTTCACATCTCTGAATCATTTACATCTCAGACATCACTCCTCAGGTTGTCGTGGGGAAATTGGATAAGAACAGTCTAGAAAACACCATCAGTGTCTGGCTGATTGTGCTGAAAGAGCCTATGTTATTGCGCTTGATAAAGTGAGTGACATCACTCATCAGATTATTGTGGAGTAAATGCAATAAAGATTGGAAGGGTAAATTATAGGATGTACTCCTCAAAGAAAGCAAACAAAAAAAAAAACAAAGAGGGCAGTTTTCTGCTGAGTAAACTGATCTTCAGATGAATAAACCTACTAGTAATATACAATAACATCAAATAAATGTGTAGCTAGCTATTAAATAAAAAAATAAAACAGTCTGACAGCACAGGAAGTTAACCTCAGTTGAAATCAGGTAAGTAGCCAATGCAAAGCAGAGATTGATGCATCCATTAAACTGTCATAGGTCTCAAGGTCTCATGGCTGGGAAACATGAGAGATCCCAGACAGAAGGTCAACATATTTAACTCAAGGCTAACAGTGAGTGAAATCTGAAAATAGACAAAGCAATGCAGGAAGCTATCCATGCCTTACATGCCTTAAATAAAGCTACACCTGCAGCAATAAATCTGTAAAACAAAAAACCTTAATGACACATAGGAACATTAGCACTAGGACAAGTTATCAGAAATACAGATATTACTTTTCTAGAAACTGGTAAAACCATTGATTTATTTTCAAACTACTGAATAAAAGTTTACAGCTATTGCTATTACTTTTCAGATTGTATTACTATAACAAAGAAAGAATCAAAACCTTCAATAAAGTCAGGAAGTGTGTTGGCTTAATTGCCTGGGAGTTTGTTTCTCTCTAATGCTCATTATGGGCACACCTCAGAATTCAGACTGTGACAAATATTTCTTTTCCTGACTTTAAAGCATCAATATCCAAATGATTTTTATTGTAGTGTTAAGACTACTAACTACATGGCTCGTAATACTTTATTATCTGACTACTGTAGCAAATACATGAAATTGGATGTGTCTACTGGTAGCCATAGCATAATTCTAAATACTGTGTACATACATGTATATGCAGTTCATGCACAAGTTTCTCTTCTGAAGCTGACCTTTGTTAAGTTGAATACACACTATAGCAGCATATGCTATTTTTTTTTGTATACCTAGAAGTCAGTAAACAATAAATGAGAAGGAAGTAGGTTAGTTAAATTATCAACCACAGAGAATAAAGTAAAGCATGTCGTGGGTGGACTCCATCCTTCCTCCAGGTATTATAACTATAGCTAACAAAGCATTTGAAGCATAATACAGATTTAAGTTGTTTTAATTTTTTTTTTTTTTTTTTTTTATAGTCCATTTCTTTTTACAGTCCATGTAGGACAATGCTGTCGAGTAGTAGTAAGTTAATCATCCGGATTACAAAGCAGGTCACACCATAACCTATGGATGAAGCTCAGTATGGAACAGGACAGTTTTGCTTAAATGTAGGATATTTAATTGAGTCTCATTTCTTTGACAGGAGAACACATCTGCAAATGTCCTCAATCTAAAACTCTAAAATTGTTGCCATTGCTGAAACTGGGCCATAGCCGCCCATGCCCTCTTTGCAAGCAAAAAGCCCTCTGTTCTTCTCTAGTAAATATAATTAATCACTTCTGAGGTCACACCACCTTGTTGAAAAAGGCAAATTTGTAGAAGTGACCTATCCATTAAATGGGATTTGACTACACAGTTACAACATTTTTTTAGCAGACAAGTGGTCTGGACCAAAATGCCCCTTTTCCAGTATGGTCTATAGACATCAAAACAAAACTCTAAGCATATAACAATAGTTCTGTCTCATTTTGCTGACAGTCATCCCAGTTCATGGAGGGTATGCAACAACTCATGGCACAGAAAATAGGCAGGACAGCTTGCAATCTTGTTGGGGATGGACATTAAGACAGGCTTAGTAACAGTACTGTTTTCTGACTGTCTTCCCAAGGCTGCATACCCACACAGACAGCAGGGCAGACTAATAAGTATGTCATTCATATAGTATAGTGGCCACACACCGTGCTTGTGGCACTGGTACAAGGAACAACACTTGTGTGCACATGCCCACAGCTGCCACAGTATAGGATAATGTCAGAATACTTACCTCACAGCAGCACACAAGGCTGTGCCCACCACAGGTATACTAGGGTCTGCAAAGTGGCAGATGTTGGGCTCACAGGCCTAGTTCTGCATACAAAGACTGATGTACCTGTGCACCCAGAGATGTACCTGAGGGATCATGGTGCCTAAAGAATGACAGCTCCTGGAAAACTTCACCCTGAAGGAGACTGATATGCTTCTTCAGAGCCTATCCATTCATGGTAGGAGAATCCTGGAGAAGGCTAAAATGGACAAAGCCTTCCTTAACGAGCTATGGCAGGAACTAGTGCAGGACATCAATGCAGTAAAAGTTCTCAACTGGACATTGGTGCAGATGTATTATAGGGTTCTCCATGCTAGGACCCCAAGACATAGCAAAAGTCAGCCACTGGAGGGTGCCCCAAAGACATTGACAGTTCACAGACTCTAAGGAGTTCTTACTATTCCTCAAGCATGACATTTACAGAACACTAGTCCTCAGGGGTAGCTTGACCATGATAGCCAGGTTGGTCAGGACTATACATCTACATGCTGGGGATGCCCCAGGTCTGTAGTGGCAAATGACATTCCCACAATGTGGAGCATAATAGCAATCAGCTTCATATAAATCCGTTTCCATAGCTACCACTAACATATGCTGACAAGTTAATGTGGATGCTACCCCTAGCATACTAAGGTGAATCATAGGATTGTAATAAATACAAGGCAATTCAATCACAAGACCATTTATACCTTGCCAGTACCCACCCTTATGCTGTACCCACCTTCTCAAGAAGGGTAAAGCAGGTCAGTCTCAAAGTAAATTTATGGGTACCGATCAAAACATCCATGTTTAGTTTGAAGGATGTTAGGTTGTCACACTGTTTTACTTGCTGAAGAAATTTGTTCCAGAGGTGGAGTATTCTTTAGACAATAAGTTTATCTCTATGTTTTATTATTGTGCTGGTGGAGATTTAAGTCCTTAGTTCTGGTATTGGTAGAGCTATCTAACTTGTGAAGATGAAGAAATCAAGGAGGACGGGGTCCCTAATGGTACAAAACACAAGATATAGGCAACCATGCAAGAGCCAATAAAAAAAGAGTAATAAGATAGTGAGCCAAGAATTTCCTGGCACTGCAGGCACATTAGGCCAACACATTTCTTTGTTAGTAACTGCTGGGCACTTTCTAGTTGCTTAATATGTTTACAAAAATACATCCAAAGTGGGGTGCTGTACTCAATAATTGGTGTAATTAGGACTGCATAATGTAGAATGCAGTCCTAATTACACCAATTAGGACTGCATAATGTAGAATGATAACTTCTTTTCATCTGGATAATATACCTTTTGATATTAGTCGTACCAAATAGAAAGATTTTATTCTGACAACTGCTGCTGCTGCGTTGTGGTGAAAGGAGAGGGAATTATCAACCAAGGTTCCAAGATCCCTGACTACATTATTATTTTGGAGAGGGATATTGGCTATATTGAAAACTGAGGAAGGGAGCTAGTTACCAAATGTGACAATACTATACTTTTTCACAATTAATTCTATTCACCAGAAAATTATGGCATACATTTTAGCTCATTGCCATATCTTTTTATGAAAAATCTGAACACTTCTATATGTGCAGCCAAGTTTTCTTTCTTTATTAACATATACAGTTGCTGTCACTAGCATATTGGTGCTCATTTACATGATATTGTCCAATCATTTGCATTTGATGCATGCAGAGTCATTTTTTTCCCACTAGTGTAGTTGCACTACATGTCTCTGCATTGCCCCCTCCCTAAATGTTGCTGCCTACAATGCTATTTCATCTAGCACAGAGTGCGCTGTTTTTCTTTCTGAATACCCCCCTCAATGTGTGGGCCACCCAGTGAGACAATGTCAATGGCAAAACGCCAGATGAGCTGTCCCACAACAAAAGGGACTCTACTAATGAAATTATAAATATAATATATTAAGTCTTGAAATAAGACAATGCAAGAAGAAATGTCACTCTATGAACTACATAAAACAGCTATTTTAAAATATATATCTGCTGTAGTCATCAAATAGGCAAATGTGTTAAATTATAATGTTACAGGTTAATGTTTCACATTGCATTGGTCACATTGCCATAAAAGTTGACATGGTAACAAAAAAGAGTAAACTAGTGGGAGGGAATGGCAGAAACACGGTATAGCTAGGGAAGAACAGGACATCCCACAATAAGACAAAATGTAACATTATGATTATATTACACAGCACAACATTGCTGGTTAGTAACAGGCCAGTTAGCAGGCAGTTGTCAATATAATGGTATAGTAACTAAAAGGAACAATAAAAGTTAGGGCAGGATGCCATTGTGAATAAAAATTATAACACAATGTAACTGATACACTGTTCTGCCTACATCACATAGCCTGTTACATGATTTGACCTATGCAGGCAGGACAATATAGCAATGTAATTGACAGTGAAGGTAACAAAGTAATGTCAAAACTATTTAAATAACATTTTTTTATTTATTTCATTTATCCTTTGTTGATTGAAGTAGTCTCACTATGTTAGTAGCCTCTTGTCAGAGGAAACCAGAGGTGGTATCTATAGTACTAGGAAAGATTTGGCCAGGGCATCAGGGAACTTCCCCTAGTCTTTTTGATATGTGCTGTGAAATCTTTTGCATCTACCTGAGCTATCACCAACTTGAGCAGATGGTGTCTCTGTTTAATATCTCATCAAAAAGAACAATACAGGAATTGTAGCACCACCTTATACTACACTGCAGCTTCAGCAAGCCATCGATCTGATGTGGGAATAGAACCCACAGGCTTCTGCACAAAATGCAAATGTGCTAGCTGTTGCATCACTGACACATCTATCCTTTTTTTTTTTTTTTTTTTTTTGTACCGTAACGTATTGGATGCAGTAAATTTATGTAGTATACAAACAATGGTGAAGTCACTTACATAATTGAAATTGTTATGCCTTCGCTTGGTTTCTGAGTTCACTCATCATGATATAATTTATCTGTCAACCTGCTCAAAGACGCAACTGCTTCATCACATTCATCTGTTTGATCACTATCCTTTGTGAAAGGCATGAGACATATAATATTACAAAATTGGGAAAGCATAAAGCTCTCTCCAGTTCTGAGTCATTTGATTATGCTCCAGGGGGAATGTAAACATTAAATGGAAAATGTGTCAAACAGAAGATGTTTACTTTTGCTAATACTCCATCTCTGTTTGTAGTTTGAAATCAATATCTCTCCAGTTTACTTAAGCAGATTCTTTCTTTTGGATAGAAATGGAATTACTAACATTAAACTGCTGTATAATAATTATTCTACTGTTATTAAACAATGGGTACTTTTGGGAGCTTCCAGAGTATGAATTATAATCATGTGTGTGTGTTGCACTATCCTATTTACAATTATTTGTGCTAATCAGTGACATATAGTAATTCCATTTACAAGAAAAAATGTTTTCTTGTCTCTAATACATTTAAAATATACATAACTATGCTACAGCATAGTAAGGTTAGAGTACAGCACTAAGACTGAGGACAATCCTTTCTGAATGCGTCCTTTGATCCTTTCTTGTCCTAAGTCCCTGAGTGGTGTAAACACTATGTTTTGATGTATGCATTATATGATTCCTTAAACTCACCTCAGCTAGAATCATAATGTACTATTTGAGAGGATAAAAAGCACACTGTATCCATACAGTGCACACTCAGACATGAGTGTATATATATTTTTGTCTCATTGATAATTTTTGCACACTGAAGAGATTGTATGTTTACTTGAGTCATGTTACCTGTTCTTGACTGTGTCAATCAGCAGCAAGCAAGATCATGGTTTATGAGAATAACTGTTAATAATGAAATCATATTCAAATGAAATACCTTTGTAAACATTTGTCCTATATAAATATTTCTGTTGATCTTTAATATTAACTACAAGGATGAAGATAATCATACTATAATTCTAACACCTTAGTAGCTTGAGCACTTTTGAATAGGCTAAACTTATAGAATTTCATTGAAACTGCAGATCTGTGTCTCAAGTTCCTGTGTAAATATACAGCTCCACTGAAATCAAACTAATTATCAACAGAAATCAGGAGACTGAAAGGGGCAGTGGAACATATTATTAAACATTTGTGTTTCTCCAAGGCCAACCACTTTTGAATATCATTTTATATATATATCTATATATATATATATATATATATATATATATATATATATATATATATATATATATATATACACTTACACAAATAGACAGAGAAGCTAAGTTAGTTTTGCTTCATCTTGTACAAGGGGTTCACTAGAGGTTCACCACTTTTCTTTACTGAATTTGCTGTCTCTGGCCAGCAGCACAGTTTTGTAGTGAAAGTAACAAACTGCAAAATGAGACATGTTGCAGACCTGCACATATGTCCAGCCAGCTTCTCTTTCATATGATGCAAAATGAGCAAGCGGGTTCATAGTGAGTCTTATCTGATTAAAAATATGAATATATAATTAAGAAGCAAAAAATGTAATTGTAACCTGAGATGTGCACAGTTAGAAACAAAGGGCAGATGAAGCATATCAGAAAATAAAAATAGATTTTTGACAGCTATATATATCTCTACCTATAAGTCACCTAAATGCTTGCAGCATACATAACAAATGGTTCAGCTATGAACACTGGCAACCCTTTGTAATCTTAAAATAACAACAGTCAGCAAATCATGGATTAAAGAAAACTCATGGATTGCCATTCACTTTCTAAACAAATACAGCATTTCCTTTAAGAATAGAACAAATTTCAGAGCTGGAAGTGGAGTGCTAACATTGGTTCCTAAGATTTATCCACCCTAAACAATTCTTTTTGATGAAGGCATGGACCAAAACAATTCAGCCGCAAAACGGTCTCTGGTCAAGCTTATGTCTGGGTGACACACTAAATTATTTCTTGCTACAGTCTATCTACCTCCTCCATCTTCTTTAAAAATGTTACAAGATACATTACAAACTATTTCTAACATAGCCAAGGGCAGCAAGCTTATTATCCGTGTGGATTTACACCTTAATTTGAACTCCCCATTAAAAAGCAGTTTGACTAGACTTTTATATTCCTTTAATTTGATACAACTGGTTAATGAATATACCCATCCAAATCCCAGCTCTAGAACATTTCAGTTACTGGGATTATCACTACTAGCATTCCTAATAAAATGCTGACTCTTTCCATCCTAAGTAATGCCCTCAGCAACCACTGCCCTATCCTAACACACTGGTCTCTTAAATTAATCTCTCACCTACCTAAGCTAATAATGATACTTAACACTACCTAATTTTGAATCCCTGCTTCTTCAAGATTTTACTAACCGATGTGAATTTTACAGTGCAAATAATCCCACATATGCCGAGTATTTTATAATATACTTAATTGCTATTCAAGACAAATTGATAGAATCATTTAAATGTTTGATTAAAAATAATAGTAATAGTACCCCTTGGGTAGATGTGAACCTTAGAGCAGAATTCAAAAAGCATAATAAGGCTTCACTAGATTGGAAAAATGACTTGAGCAACTCAAAAAATATAAAATTTAACTGAACCTTAAATGATCAACCAAAATTTTGACTAATGATGCTAAAACAACTTACTTTAAGAAACTTCAAATGTCTCATATTGCAAAATCAAAGACATTCTTGTCTACCTTAACTTTTTTTAAGTACCAGCATGATCTTTCCTAAGTCACAAGCTAAGAACCTTCTTTCACAATACTTGATTCAGGTCACACAATATAAAATATTGTCACTCAGTCTCACTTCCAATCTCACATTTACGCTACAGAACCAGTCTATTCCCTGCACTCCACCCCCCCCCCAAAGTGAGCACCTTTCCTGCCATCCACTCTATTTTAAACATATATCAGCTAAGCAAATAGAGCAACATCACCTACTCTCACTTAATTCTAGCTTCAGTCCTCATTATTACTGTTTCCATCCACAGATGCTGAATAAGACTACCGATTTTTTTGCTAAACTGCTGGCACACATTTTCATCTCATCACCAACAACTGGTATTTTTTACCCAGTTTCACATATGTATTAATTTTATCACTTGCATAGGTAACTAATCCTAAGTCAGAAACATACTATAGATATAGCAAACCTCTGCCCCCTGGCAAAAATATTAAATAAAAAAAGTTGCATACATGGTCAAATTCTTGAATACATCCAAAAATATGATCCCTTAAATGCGGCATGGATTTAAACCAAAGTGCAATACTCAGTTTACTATTTTTTCTTTAACTTCTCTGATTTGTGGCAACATGGAAAATGTCAGGCTAAGGAGCCATAATTCTAGATCATAAATGAGCCTTTGAAACTGTTGACAATGATGTACTTCTCACAAAACGTACTATGGGTTTTCACAGAAAGTGAATTTATGGGTCAGAAACATAACAGAACCATCATAATCCCAGGACACATCTTCTCCCACTTGCTGAGCATTTTTCTAAAGGGTGTACATCAAGGTGTGGTCCTAGGTCTTCCTGTCTTTCCACTCGACGTTAATAGCCTACCATGGGATATACCTCACCTTAACATTACCTTACATGCCAATGGCATGTTACTCACATCACCGGATAGCGCCTCATCACAGCTGGCAGAAATGATACAAAAACATTTCACCTTAATTTGAAACTGGATTTCTAGGAACAGAATATCTGTAAACACCAGTAAATATGCAGCGATATTATCTGGTACTGGTAAAAAAACTAGTTAATATTTCATCCCCAGTCATTTCCAACCCACAGGATACAACTCTCCCTTATATTAAACAACAAAAAATATCTTGGAGTCCTATTAGTAGATGAAACCTTTCTTTTCATGAACATGTTGAACATAACAGCTGTAAAATTCTTCAATAACTCCATCCCTATAGCATATCTCATCGGTTTACTTTAGAGTCTAGACAAGTCATTGCTATTAAGGAGTTAATCCCAATGGTAGAGTATGCTTTACACATTGTTACATCATTATCAAACCACAACAATCCTATGATTCACCTTAGTATGCTAGGGGTAGCATCCACATTAACTTGTCAGCATATGTTAGTGGTAGCTATGGAAACGGATTTCTATGAAGCTGATTGCTATTATGCTCCACATTGTGGGAATGTCATTTGCCACTACAGACCTGGGGCATCCCCAGCAGGTAGATGTATATTCTTGACCAACCTGGCTCTCATGGTCAAGATACCCCTGAGGACTAGTGTTCTGTAAATGTCATGCTTGAAGAATAGTAAGAACACCTGTACTGCAAACAACAGAAAATAAAAGTCTTACAATTTATTAATCTGGCTATCTATAAGGAATACTTTTGGACTACTCTTCAAAGACCAAAATGGTTTCCTATCCCAACCAGAACATCTTACCTGCTGAATACTCTCATCTATAAAACACTCAGTAAATGATTTTGTCTACCCCTTGCAAATAAGTTAAAACTTTTGGAAACATAATACATGCTTAGAAGTTAATTTTCCCTAAAATTTCATTGATTACCATTCCTTCTAGCTTCCTGTGAAAAACCTTTCCACAAACATATACCAGATCAGCTGTTTAGAACAGCGTTTCCATAAAGACAGAAAAGATTTTTTACAGAGAATCACTTTCCCTAATATTGACAAGGAATTTCATAGAGATTTAATCAAACCGATTACAGTTGAGGAGGTGTCCGAAACAATCAAGAAACTGAAGCCTCACAAAGCCCCAGGCCCAGATGGTTTGACCTCGGAATTCTACAAATCTTTTAGTGAGATTTTGAGCAGTGTATTGTCACAGACATTTAATTATATCACTCTAAATAGAATTAATGATCCTCATTTTAATGCCTCAAGGACAGTTCTGATATTAAAAGAGAAAGGTGATTCCAAAAATCCTGATAATTACAGGCCTATATCACTTTTGAATATGGACATGAAAATCATGACATCCATTCTGGCGAGTAGGCTGAAAAAGGTAATAAACCCAGTAATATCAGAGGAACAGGCGGGGTTTATGGATGTGAGGCAGACCACGGATAATACCTTAACGCTCCATACCTTAATCTCTTATGCGAAATATAAAAACCTGAATTTGTATGCCCTAATTATTGATGCTCAGAAAGCATTTGATAGGGTTAATTTGGATTATTTATTTGATACATTACCTTATTTTAATATACCGCAGGAGTTTATCTCAATGTTAAGGATACTATATAGAAATGCATACACAAATTTATTTATAAATCACTTAATGCTCGAATAGGATAAAAATCATAAATGGTACCCGACAAGGCTGCCCATTATCTCCCATCTTATTTAATCTTTACTTGGAGCCTTTATTTTTACACCTTAAGCAAAATTTTTTTTATAATTCTCCTGTACTGTATGGAATAAAGGTTAGGATGGCTGCCTATGCAGATGATTTAAACATATATTGTACCACACCTGTTTCCGATACTGAAAAATATTAGCTGCAATAGAAATCTTTGAGAGAATTTCCAATTACAAGCTAAATTTAAAAAATCTAAAATATTCCCATTAAAGACACCCACACCTTTTCAATGCTACCATTAATAGGACAAGTATTGACGGAAGAAAAGATAAAATATCTGGGAATTGTCTTCTCAACTGAAAATAGAGATTTGTTTATTAACAATGTAAAGTCAACTACAGATCAAATAACATTGGATCTTGAAAGATGGAGTAGATTGAAGTTACCGATGATGGCAAGAGCAGCTATCATAAGAATGAATGTTCTTCCTAGAATGTTATATATTTTAGAGCTGCACAACTCAGAATTACCAAAACATTCTTCAAACAGCTTCATATAAGATTGGGAAGATTTCTTTGGGAACCTAGGAAGACGAGAATTTCATATGAAAAATTGATGTCTCCAAAAAATAAGGGGGGGCTGGAATTACCGGATTTCAAAATGTACTATTTAGTGATTCAGGCCAATAGGATTTTAAAGACGTCTTACTTCGATAGTGATAATAGAAAATGGACACCCAAATGGGTGCTCTTAACGTACAAGCATATAAATGAAGTGGGAGTCAACGCTAAAGCATTACCCTTTTTAAATAATTGGACAATGAGTAA
Organism: Protopterus annectens; assembly: GCF_019279795.1. NCBI lineage: Eukaryota > Metazoa > Chordata > Ceratodontiformes > Protopteridae > Protopterus > Protopterus annectens. The sequence continues at coordinate 1,913,898,155 of NC_056737.1, forward strand.
ATATAAGCTAATGGAGCACATCAAAAGTTATGTAACGGCAATTCAAACTCTTTTCGCTTCCTTAAATTTACTAAAATATATGATGGTTTTCCAACCGTTTCATAGGAACCCAAATTTAACAATTGGTGGTCAATTGATTGATCTAAAGAAATTCCCTTTAATCATGGAGTTAACTGTACTCGATTTATATCCTTTTCTAGGAGTACCAGTACAGGATATTTTAAAAGAAATAGAACTCCCTATTTCCTATTTAATTATAGTAAGACAGCTAAAAGACTTGGTTATAAACTATTTTAACAACTTTGAAATGAAAGGGAAGATTTAATCATTTCTTGTAATCTATGGGAAGCGCTGTTGCAGGATAGAAAATATATAACCGCAGCATATAAATTGATAAAAGAGAGGAAGTATAATAATTATATTCTTTTATCGAGTTACTGGAGAGAGAAATTGATATTCCCAGACGACAATAAGATATTGGAGGCATTTAAATTAACATTAAAGTCCGTATCCCTTCAGAAATTGGTATTTACGCAGCTGATGATATTTAACAATGCATACTATACTGGTCTCACTTTGCACAAATTTGATGCTAAGAATTCACCCATATGCCCACATTGCTTTGATCAGACAGCAGATTTGCTTCACATGTTCTGGAGTTGTAAGTGCATTTATAAATTGTGGAATTCATTAAAATTGCAGTTACAAAAAATGGGTTACCAAAATTCAACACTCTCTTGGGAGTTTATGATTCTTCATATTCCCCCGGAGAATCTAAATAAATCAAAAACGATTGTAATTATGAATATTTGCCTATTAATGAAATTATATATAGCCACAAATTGGTTGAACCCAGCCCAGACATTGTGGGAAAATTTCAGATTGTTGGCAATAAAACACATCTTAGCGCATAAACTGTTAATTAGTGATCACAAGAAAAATTTCAAAAACATAAAAATCTGGGAGCAAATTTTTAATATTATTTTGGCTTAAGAGGTTACTATCCACTTTTTCTCGGGAACCAGAATATAGTCTAAATCAACCTTAGATTAGATAGAAAATGTACAGAAAAGACAGATTGTTGGCTTGGATTTGTTAATGTTGGATTTTTTTTTTTTTTTTTTATTATTTTCCTTTTGATTGTGAGTGCTGTACCTTTGATCAATACATGAGGTTGATATATATGTGAAATTAACCAATGGAAGCATTTTGTATATATTGTATATAATGTGTGAATTTGTAATATGGTTGTGAAAAATAATAAAAAATGATTATTGAAAAAAAAAAAAAAAAAAAAAAAAGAACAGCGTTTCCAAATGAATGGTTTTCTTATATAATCTCAACACCTTCATGAAGAAGTTAAAAGAGCAGTAAGTAGTGCAGAATAAATCCATTGTTTTCGAGAGAGACGGGTTAATCTGTTGTCGGCTTCACAAGTCACCAACACCACTGCTGTGATAGTTCAGCTTGCTTCACTTATCGATGATTTAACACTGTGAGTGTTGTACCAAGAAGTTTTCTATGTTCTACCTTATCTAAAATTTTACTTTATGTATTTAAATCTATGTTTCTGAAACTGAAATTGTATATCATTATCTTAACTTTTTGTGTTTCTATTGTATTGTAGCTATATGGTTTTTATCACAAGGACCAGGTGGTGGCTTTAAGGGGTCTTGTATCAGTCCTCCAACCTAGTTATTGAACAAACAATGAAATAAGTAATTAAACAATCTAGGAAGGCAACCAAACTATCCTTGGAGATTTTCTTCCCTATGAATGCTGCTAAGTGACTGGTAATTCCTCATATTTTCCCTGCTCCATCTTTTCCAATCTTCAAACACTTTTGTAGTGGTTAGTGATCAGGGACTCTCCTAGCTTGCAGGCCAGATTTCCAAAAACTCTGGAAGACACACCACCTGGTTCCTGCAACTTGTCTTTGATTAATATAGCGAGTTTGTTTACTACCACCTTCTTCTCTATTCAAGTGCCTGTTCAATACTCACATCACTAGACTGGGTATGGCACTCTGTGCTGCCTTTCCTTAGTGAAGATCATGGAAAATTAGTCTTTTGGTACTATTGTTTGGTCCCATCTTCTGTGAGCTCCCTCTCATCCTTATTCTACCTGGACAGGACTGCCTCACCTCTCTTTCTTTCTACAATATACCTATCAGCCTCTGTTCCCCCTTTGTGATCCCATCTGTCAACTCTCTTTTGATTGCATTTTTGCAGTCTCACTCCATTTGCTACCTGTCTCTTAGCCTCCTCATATTGTGCCTACTCCAATTCGCTGGTCTCTTTCTTCCTCATCTTGTATACTTTTTCTTTCCCCCCTAAGTGCTATCCTCATATTCTTCTGTAGCCATAATGTTTTTATCCTCTTTTTCAAATTCTGTCACTTCCTTCTCTGGTCTTTAGCCCATAACTAGCCCTTAGTACTCCATCCCAGACACATTCCCATAGTGTGTTCACCTTTTTATTTTGCCTTCAGCTCCCTAAATAATCTTTGACAGCTCACACAACTCAGTATAATCCACCCCTTGAAGTCTCACACCATTACTTTTATCCTTGGTGTGTAACTCATAACCACATAGTGAGGTGCTCACTACTAGTAATTGCACCACCCGCTTTTCTGGTACTTTCCCACATCAACTGGTAGAATCATTCACTGTCCAACACTTGAATTAACCCCCTATTTCCCCTCTACCACAGAGCTTGTGATCTCCTTGTAGGTTCAGACCTCACACGAGCGTAATCCTCCAACTCTTCTAAGCCCACTCCTTTATTCTGTTTCCAGTTTTCTCATATTCTTTTCTATAATGTGCCTGATGAGAGACACTGTATTGATCCACCAGCACTTTCCCCTCCTTCCTTGACTTTAACTACAAGAGCATTTACCCTGCTTTCTTGCCACATCCTCACCTCTTTGGTGGTATTTCGTTTCCCTTATACTGACTTCTACTCCCCTTCTCCTCCTCCATTTTATCTCTGTTATTCCAAAACAACCTATATTCTCTCACCTTTATGATATGCCCTTCTTATCACTGGCAATTGATGCAACCTCTGCGAGTATGGCAGCTGCAGGGTCCCAAAATGGACAAGGTATCAGGCAAAAAAGGAGGACCAGTATACAAGGCACCTTGAATTGGTAAGAAATACTTTATTAAAAGTATTAGGTTCTTACAACACATTTTTCCTTCTTATCACTGGCCCATATTTCTGTGATACCAACAGATTCCACTTTCCATCCTGCATCAATGTTTGCAGTTCTCATTGCATAGCATAATAACAATCCCCATCAATGGTCAGAGAGTCATTTGTTTGTTTCTCTGCTATATTTTTGTTAGTTCCCACCCTCACCTAGTGTCTGAGTGACTTTCTGTCTCTTCTGTGTTTGTGACACTCACACCCTTGCTTCTTAGTTTGAAAGTATTATCAAGAATATATAACTTTCCAACCCAGCTTTGAGCATTTCTGTCCCTTCTTGACTAAGATTGGGGTTTGCCCCTGACATAGAATTCATCTCTTAGCAAAGTTTTTTCTCATTTTCCTTCCAATCCTAAGCCATAGCTCCCCAGTCGCAGACAGTTAACATAATCCGTAATCTTAATAGCGAAAATGAAAAAACATGTAACACTCCGTCAACTTAGTACTTTAATAGCAGCAATGAACAATAGAAAACAGCAGCAAACAATAATAAGCAGCAAGGCTTTTGAGCAAAGCTCTTTTTCAATGCATAAAAAACTCTGCAACAGCCACTGTTTATACTGTCAACCAGCCTATCAAAAATTAAATTCAAGTCATGATAAAACATTATTAAAACACTCTAAAATATACTACACAACGTCTTTATTTCCTTTATTTAACGTTTGTTAACAAGGAAAGTCTGACTTGGAAAGAAGCCAATTTTCAGTGGAGGCCCAGGGAGAAACGCTCTAAATGCATGCCTTTGTAATGCGGCAGGAAACCAGAGCACCCAGAGGAAACCCACACAAACACAGAGAGGACATGCAATCTCTGCACAGAAGGCACTCCAGCCAAGAATCGAACCAGAGAGCCTCTTGCTGTGAGGCAACAACACTATCACTGCACCACTGCGCTATCTATAATAGTAATACTTAAAAAATAAATACACTCATATCAGTATAAATACAGATGAATTCATAAATAATCACGCTTATTTTTAAGTATAGGTTTAATACTATTCTGATAATTAAGGCCAGGATTGGTGTCTGATCTGAAGTAATTTATCCATCTGTACTTGGCCATTTATATTCTTGTAACTATACTGCCCCCACATACCCCTAAATAAACTATTTGAAGAACCCAAAATTTGAACTTATGATTACTTCCCATACTCTGCATATGTTTATAGAAAGCATCCATTTCAGCACCTTTCCTAATATCTGACATATGTGAACCAATACGTTCTTTTAATTTTTGATTTGTTTTGCCTAAATATTTTTATTTATTTATTTATTTTATATTTGTTGACCGGGTTAGTCTGCTTGAGTTAAGTAGCCCTTTTTCAGCGGAGGCCCAGGGAGAAAAGCTCCACAGTTTACCGTTTTAGTGTTAACAATGTCAGCGGGTTACAATGTCTACATACAATGAAATACATTTTATCAGAAACATAATAGTGAAAAAAAACATAATAAGCATACATAAGAGCAGTTATTCGATCAAACATTTTCAATAAACAGTGAAGAGAGTTCTTAGTGTATGTAGTTATTTCATGAGATGTGACATTAGAAATGGAGATAAGAGACGGAGAAGAAGAGTGATACTTTGAAGAGGTTTACGAGCTAAGAAAGTTTGAAGTTTTGGCAATTACATATGAATTAATGGGCTAGATCAGGGATGATCAGTGAGTTTGGAGGTACTCTCTAGTGGCAGTTCTGAATTTATTTTGATGTTTGAGGGACCTGATTTGTAGTGGTAATTTGTTCCATGATATGGTAGGATTGTAGCTGTAGAGGTAGCAGCCGATTTTAGCCTTACTTTTGTATATATGTAGTAGGTTAAGGTCAGACCTTCGTAGGGACCTAGTGGGGGAATATTGAGAGATGAGGGGAGAAAGGCTGGGGCAGAAGGATTTCAGGTATAGTATAGAGCAAATTTTTTGTAGTTGAGAGAGTAGAAGCTGGTGAGGTAATTCCAGTCAGTATAGGTATCTTAGTGAAAGACAACGATGCGATTTATAAGTTTGGTGAGCAAATCATCTCTCCCATCAACCTTTGCACATCATACCGGCCAATCTATTTGCTTAACATTGACTACAAAATATTCATGTCTATCTTACCAGACAGATTAAATAATATTCTTTCAATATTAGTTCATGAAGACCAAACCGGGTTTATCAAAAACAGAAAGGTGCAAGAGAATGTAATTAGATTACTGTCCTTAATAGACTTAGCAAACAAGAGAAAAAAATAGCTTTCTATTTTAAGCACTGAAATAGATAAAGCTTTCAACTCCCTAAGTTGGCCATATCTGTTTAAAGCTCTGCAAAAATATAATGTCTCCCCAAACTTTATAGGATTAATTAAAAAACTATATGAAAAGTCCATAGCCTATGTAAAGATTGGAACTTATCTATCTAGCCCATTCGAAATTTTAAGAGGTACTAAACAGAGGTGCCCCCTCTCCCCATTACTCTTTGCCATGGATATTGAACCTCTTGCAAATTATGTTAGAAATAATGACAGCATTAAAGGATATAAAGTGTCACACAAATTATCACCCAAGATACAACTGTTTGCTGATGACCTACTAATAACTTCTAATGATATTGAAAATTTAATAGATCACCTATTACATAATCTAGACTTCTTTGTAAACATCTCTGGTCTAAAATTCGATCACAACAAAACTCAGGCACTTCTAGTGAATAAAAATGTTACTATGAAACTTAGATCAAAAAGAAACAAACTGGGAATGCACGCATATTAAATATCTAGGCATCATTACTGAATCTAATTATAAAAAAATCACTCACATCTAATTACCAACAACTTATAAACTCAATTACTAGTCTAATAGACAGTTGGGACAGACTCTTCTTCACATTTGAAGACAGACTAACTTTAATCAAAATTATACTGTTAGCTAAAATCTTATTCATTGGCCAAGCTCTAATAATTCCCCCACCTGTCAAAATTAAACAGAAAATTAATAACTTATTAGTTAACTTCCTTTGGTATCCCAAAATACCAAGAATTTCTCTTCTCTGGCATACCAAAGCTGGGATGAAGGAGGTATAGGGTTTCAAAATATTGATTTTTATTTAAACTCCCACATTTATTAACATGGTGTTGCTTTAGAATAATACTTCTTATACATCATATTGAAAATCAATACATGAAACCTTACTTATTAATAGAAATAGAACATTAAGGTTATAAGGAAAGCTCAGTAGGAACCCAGACTAAGTCCAAGCACAATAATATTCCAAAAACGGGTATCCAAAAGGCTGAAGTTGAGTAAAAACAGTTTTAATAACAGTGATAAATGTACACAAAACAAATTTGTAAATGTTTTTGCGGCTTACCTGCATTTTCAGACCATAAAAAATGATAAAACACTTAAAACCTTATATACAGATAACCAGCCACACAATTAAGAGATGTCAAGTCACATGGTGCAATTAATGATGCAATCCTTTAATGACACATCATTATTTAGACCTTGGTATACAGTAGCCTTCAGGTCAAGAATCCATCTTAACTCAATGTATTCTGTTTCATTAGTTATATCACCTCATCTTATATTAGTACCAACGTTATGCAGAACCAAAAATTTAAATCGATGGGTTTCATCAGTTTCCATCATATGTTTGGCTAACACATTACTTTCTTTCCTACTGTGTATATCATTATTATGCTCAAGTACTCTTTCTTTCAACGTTCGATTGGTTTTCCCAATATAGAACCCTTCTCATACAGTGCACTGTGCCCAATAAACTATATTCTTATCTGTGCAGTCAGCATAAAAACTAAACTCAATCTTTCTCATAGTTCTAGGAAGTGTAACAGAAATAAGCATCCACAGATACCTAAAGGCACTACACTATCTGCATGCATACATGCCTCTCCTTTCAGAATGTACCCTGTCTATATATTTCTGTCTATAGCATAGACGTTGTTTCAGGGTTTTGTTGTTTTTAAAGGAGAAGCGTGGTTGGGGTCCAGCCACATTACCTACACTTGAGTCCGTCATAAGTATTGGCCAGATTTTTTTCACCACATCATAAATGACATTAATATTACTTGAATACGTTAAAGTTACCCTGTTTACATTGCCTTCAGGTAAACATTTCTCTTTAGCTTGTTGATCTAGGGGGGGGTCAGAGAAATAGGGTCTAATCTCATTCCCAGTGGCAGATCTAACCTCATTAATAGCCCTTTCAATGACCCCTATTTTCTAACCACAACAACTCTATACATAAAGTATCCAGAGCTTTTTCTAGCTTAGTTTCATTTGTGTGCAGTCTCATTACTCTGAGCACTTGTTTTTTAACCACATTCCTTGGAATGTGCCTGGGGTGCATGCTAGTGTTGTGTAGGATATTGTTCTTCCTACAGGGTTTCCTACACATACTAGTAGAAATGCTGCCTAGCTCATCCTTCCTAACTACAATGTCTAGAAAGTCTATCTCCTCAGCAGAGTAATGCATAGTAAATGAAAGAAAGGCAGTTGTATTTTGTAAATAATCTACAAACTCCAATAGTAGATTGGTTGGTCCTTGCCAAACAAAAAAGACATCATCCACAAATTGTTTATAAAATTTCACATGAGAACTGAACCTAACATCTGCAAAAACTGAATGTTTTTCCCAATATGCCAAGACAATATCGACATAAGAGTTGGCGCATGCCGTGCCCATTGCAACCCCCAGTTTTTGCAGAAAATATTCCAATTCAAAGATGAGTATTAGTATTAGATCCAGTAGTGCACACAATAGCTCTACCTTACAGTTAGAAAAAAACCCTGTCAGATGTCAAAAAAGCCTTACACTATCTATTCCTACATCATTTGGAATGACCGCAAAAAGTGGATTAACATCTAATGTTACAAACAAAATATCATTCAAATCATCCAAATTTATTGACCATTGATATAAGTCTTCTAGGATCGTGTAGTGCCTGTAGGTATGAGTGGATGGTTACTTCTGTTACACATCCTAGAACTATGAGAAAGATTGAGTTTAGTTTTTAAGCTGACTGCACGGATAAGAACATTGTTTATTGGGCACAGTGCACTGTATACCCAGGTCTAAATAATGCTGTGTCTTTAAAACTTGCTCTGAAGAGGAGATGATTGCATCATTAATTGCACCATGTGACTTGGTAACTCTTAATTGTGTGGCTGGTTATCTGTATATAAGGTTTTAAGTGTTTTATCATTTTTTATGGTCTGAAGAAGCGGGTAAGCCATGAAAGCGTTCATCAATTTGTTTTGTGTACATTTATCACTGTTTTTAAAACTGTTTTTACTCAACTTCAGCCTTTTGGATGTCCATTTTTGAAGTAATAGAACATTGCCTGAACCAAATACTCAAATACATACAAACATCTTTAGATGGATTTTAAAAATATACATTCAAAGTGAAAGGTCAAAACTTGTTCTCACACCTCTTATAAACCAAATATTGATGCTGTTTAAAAAGCTTATGTTTTCTAATCAATTAAGAATTTATTAATAATTATGTTTCCTATTGCTTACATAAATGAATGTTTAATATCTTTTGATACTCAGAAAAGGTTAGAATTTAAGAAGGGTGACCTATTATATTGGAATCAATTTCTCTCAGCAAATAAAATACATTCTGCAGACTATTTGATCAGCAGATATAGTTTGCAAAATTGCAATTGGCTGGACATCCAAACTTGTAAGGATTTTATACATACTAAGCTTGTACCCTCATTAGAGGCATAGAATAAGAGTAACTTAAAAATCTTGGATTTTATCTCAACAATTATTAATTCACCCAAGAATACTTCATACATATTTGTTATTTATAAAATTTTCAGAAATGATTTTAGCAAAATAGATGGTTTTTTTTTGGAATTATTCAAGTGACGTTAATAGACAAGTATTCTCAGTAAAGCTAAAAACTTTGTTTACAGTTGGTGAAGGAATCCACATCTTCCTTATTCTGGCGTGTATACAGATGGAAATTTTTACATAAATGTTTTTCACTCCACATAGACTAGCAATAATCTACAAGAAAGATGGAATGAAATGCTGGAGATGTGGACACCCCGATGCTGGCTAATTACATATGGTTGTTAATCGCAAAATAATTTTCTCATTTTGGTTAGACTTTAAACCTCTTTGCTCTGTGGAATGACAACTGTACAATTTCTGACTCCCTTATTCTTTTCAATGTTCCTGTTCCCGAAGTCATTCCTAAAATCCAAACATTTTTACTATGGTCTATCCTCTCTATAGCAAGGAAACTTGTTACTAAAAATTGGAAATCCCAGTCTACTCCTGTCTTTAAAATTGAATTTATTCATTTTGTGAAATACATTTGTAAGAATCAGATTGCTACTATAAAAGCAAGGGCTAATAACACAACCTATCATTTAATTGCTTGTACAAAATTGTCTAATCTGTTAGAGAAATATTAAGTGCTCTCCTATGTATATTGATTTTTTAGTTGTTATACACATCGTATATAGTTTTTTCTTGTTACTATACTGTTAAGTTATTGTGTTATAAAATGAATAAAAACATTTTAGAAAAAAACTATTACATGCTACACGATTCGCAAGGTAAATGACATTTTTTGTAAAACAAGTAGCATATATATTAAACTCAAACATTTCCTTTGTAATAGGATGTTGAAAGTAACGCTCTGTGTTAATATCATTACAAAATATATAATTGTAACAGGGATATGTGCCTTTCTTCCAAACAACATTGGCCCTACCATTATACTACATGTCTTTATATCAAAAGAACTGCTTTAAATTTCTTTCCATCATATAAATATATATTGGGTTCTCTCCAATAATGATTTTAACATCTGGATTAGATATCAATATAGCTCAGTTCTTATTAATAATTTGTTATACACCTGTAGTATGTCTATTTCACTTCATAGTATATCTTCTTCTTCTTCTTCCGGCTTTTTCCCGGTTAGGGTTCGCCACAGCGGATCACCTTGTCCGCACATTGGATGGCAGTGGAGTTTTACGGTGTCGAGTTGCCAGCCCGGCGCCCAACCTTCCACAGAAGGCACACTCACACGCACACCTAGGGCCAATTTAGAGTGTCCAATCCACCTGCAGCATGTCTTTGGGATGTGGGAGGAAACCGGAGCACCCGGAGGAAACCCACGCGACCACAGGGAGGACATGCAGACTCCGCACAGAAGGCACCCCAGCCGAGGATCGAACCAGAGAACCTCTTGCTGTGAGGCAGCAATGCTAACCACTGCACCACCATGGCCGCCCCCTTCACTTCATAGTATATCTAATATGATGAAATCGTGATCTATCCTTTCTATCATTACTAGTGGGTATAACATCACTCTGATTCATAAAGGGTCTACCTGTACCTTCACACTCATCTAATACTAATGTTCTAATTTCATCTATTAGATGATTGTTGCAGCCTGTTTTATCAACATTATTGGCCATACTATCCAATTCTCTTTTAAAATCATCTTCATATGCATTTAGTCTGCTGACCCATAAAAATTGGTGTTTTACCAGATTTCTAAATGTGTGTCTAGGGTGCATACTATTTGAATGACCATAGCAAGTGGCTTGAACCTCTTTTTTATATACAGTAGTATGAAATATATTCCCTTGGACCATAATGGTAACATCTAAAAAAATAACCTTATTATCAGAAAAATTCAAATCAAACTCCAAATATTTGGTGCTAGCTTGGAGCCACTTAACAAACTTTTTTAAACCAATAATATCACCTGTCCAAATAAGAAAAACATCATCAACAAAGTATTTAAAGTAATAATTTTTCATTCTTAAATAGATTCGTAGCATCTTCATTAAATATATATTTCTCTTCCCATCCATACAAGACCAGGTTTGCATAACTGTTTGCAACTGGAGTTCCCATGGCCACCCCAAGTTGCTAATGAAAGAGCTCTTTCTTGTACATAAAAACATTATTTTTCAGTACTAGATCCAGTATTGAACACAACAGTTCTATTTTAGTGCTCAAAAAAAACACTATGCGAACACCTATATTCTCTACCATATTCTATACCAAGATCATTGGATATAACCAGAATAAAGACTTTATATCCATTGTCACTAGAATTAAATTATCTTTATGATTATTCTGTAACCACACATTTAAACTATTCAAAAACTCATTACTGTTTTTTATAAAGCTATAACTACAAAGCAATACTGGTTTTAACTGTTTTTCTAAAAATTTAGACAGAGGAGCAGTAATCCATTTTCTACCTACTACAGTCAGCCTCATTGGTGCTGTATTAATATTTTATGCATTTTTGGTAGGCCATAAATACAAGGAATAATCAGATGGGCTATATAAAGATAGTTATATACTTCAGGAGTAAAATGGCCTTCCATGAATGAGTCATATAAAAACTCTTTTACCCTATAAATAATATTATTAATAATATTAAAATTAACCTCACTAAAAAATCCACTGCTCAATGCAACGTTTATTGACATAGAGCATGCTCAAGAAGATATCGCTGGTATGGATACATTCATTACCATTTTGAAGGATTTTGAAAACACTCTTTATAAGTTAAAAAGAGCACAGTGGCAACATTTACATTTTGAAGCATATTTGCATTATGGGGTAGTGCCTTGTGGACTTGAGTGTTGTGTATGTCCACTTATGGTGATACTTATCCAGAGTTATTGAGTAAGTGGCAGAGTTTAAACTTAGAACTTAGTTTTAATTATCTGCGGTTGCTTAATGACTTTTTTGCACCAGCAGAGAAATACTTAGTTGATAAAGCAGTTAGATTACAAGAAGAACTGTGCCCTAATTACAAGGGAACTGTATATGCTGATAAAATTGAGCATGCTTATATCAAAATAGCAGCATATGATGAACAACTTTCTATAATTAAAAAGAAAAAGCTAGAAAGAGATATGAATGATTTTAAAAATGGAGATATATTTGTATGGCCACAGACCTTTAATAGAGCTTCGAATGCTGGTGAATCACCATCTACACCAGCACTATCTTCCACCAATGAGAAAGCAGGTTTGGCAGATATGATTGGATTATCCGCCCACTCTGAGGTCACCAATCCACTTATGGAGGGCAGTACTGTTGCTGATTCTTTGGTGACTACAAGCACAGCATCGAATCAATATTTTTCTCAAAGTATTCAGGGAGGAGCTAGACCTGAACATCCAGCTACGTCTTCTTCAACTCTTTTGATGGAGTTATCAAAGCTACCAGCTCCTTTGAGGCTGCCTACGTCTCCAACATCTCTTCGCTCACCCAGTCAGGTACACAAACGGTGGAGGCGCTCATTAGAACAGAGAGGGATGGAACAGTGGCACAAACAATGGAAATGCTAGATGACACACTAGTGGTTAATATCTCATTGTTTATGTTAAGAGAGAATCAACTTAAAGTTCTGAACAAAGGTTTATCCTTTGTCCCTGCTAAATCTTCTCAGGTCAGTGATGTCTTGATTGATTTACATAAGTTTGCTAGAGAAGTTGTTTTAAGGACTATGTTCCAAGGCAATGAACAGCCTTCACAGGCTATGCTAAAAACCCCTAGCTTGTTTAATCCCCAATTACCTTCTACTGTTGAGGCTTTCGTGAAAGTTTGCGAAAATATAAAAAACATATGTATATGCCCTGCCGATAAAGGCGGAGTGATTGTTGTGATGAATACCAGTCATTATTTGGAAAGCATTATGGAACTGTTAAGTGACTCTAATACTTATTTATCTATAGCTAAATACAATATTAATTGCTTTGTTCATGAAGTGCATGCTTGTTTGTATGATTTGTTACTTACGAACATGCTAACAAAGAAACAATATGACTTCATGTTTGTTGAACATCCTATGATCCCCTCCCTACATGGTCTTCCAAAAATACATAAAACAAGTATTAGTCCTCCCATACGACCAATTGTAGCTGGAAGGGGATGGGCTACTGAGCCCCTGTCTATGTTCGTTGAGCAACAACTTAAGCCTTTTTTAGTGAGAATCCCCCCGAAGTATTAAAAGACACAAAAGCTTTTCTTCAGACTTTTGGGGAATGTATACGAGATTTAGATTTTATGGATAATAATATTTTTGTTACTCTGGACATCACTACACTGTTTACTATTATACCCAATGCTTTTGGTGTTGAATCTATGCACACATTTTTGAATATGATGAATGAGTTGATGCATGAATGAATTGATTTGTGTCTTACTTGAATTAATACTTAGATATAATGTTTTTGCATTTGATGGCAATTTTTATTTACAGCAGCAGGGTGTTGCCATGGGCACACCCTGTGTGAAGAGCTATGCCAATTTGGTACTAGCCGACTGGGAAACTAAAGTTGTTTTTTCTGATCACATTTATAGGAGTCACCTTATTTATTACAAGCATTTTGTTGACGAAAGTTTTATTTTACGGAATAGGACACAATCATTGTTGTATGAATTTGTTACCTACTTAGAGAATAATAGTTCATGTTTTCAGTTTACTATGCACTATTCTAAAGAATGTATTGATTTTTTAGACATCACCTTAGTGCTTCAGGATGATGGCTGTATAGAGTCTCTGATGTTTAGAAAGGAATGTAGAAAAAAATAGTCCCCTTTCTAGGAATAGCATGCATCCTAGGAAGACTTTTGATAATGTTGTCAAGGGACAGTTTTTACATTTGTCCAGACTTCACACTGGTGATATTGACAATATTCAAGCCACTAGTGTATTAGGAGAAGAACTTGTTGATAGAGGTTATCAAATGACTGATGTCAACAAACAGCTGGAAGAAGTGAATAAAATCAGAGACACTTCAATTAAACCATACCTCCATCGACAGCATATCCATTTTCATTCTCATACCCAGAATAAACCTAGATGTGCTTTCTCCTTAAAATATAGTAATGATATACAGTCAGTCTGTGATGTTATTAAGCAAAATTGGTCTATTTTACATTCAGATGATAAAATTAGAGAAATTGTTGGAGATACCCCCCGTTTTATTTTTAGAAACAACTTATCGCTTAAAAGGAAACTCTGTTATAAACCCTTTAGGAAGTCAAGTATTGTACTAGCTAGATATGGCACTTTTCCCTGCAGATTTTGCAAGGCCTGTAATTCAATGTCTTGCAACAATGTATTTATTCATCCAGTTACCTCTCAATGTTATACTTTTAGGCTGCATGCAAATTGTAAATCAGAGAATCTAGTATATTGGCCAAATGTGTAGACTGTGACTCATTCTACATAGGTAAGACCAATAAAAGACTAAAAAAATGCATGTTACAACATTTAGGTGACATCAGGAGGGAGAACTACCTTAATGCCCTTTAAAAACACATTAAAATTAACTCGGGACATTCCTTTAAATTTACAGTTGTTGAAATTGTTACTGATGGTCCTAGGTGTGGGGATATACTTAATAAAACAGAGTTATTGGAGATAAAATTTATTGCAGCTTTACAGGCACATAGACCAGGACTTAATTTTACTATACCTTTAAAACCAGCCTTGAAGGCTCGACCCTTGCATCATTAATTGTTTGTGATTTATGACTGGTTCTTTTTATTTTAAATACTTGTATGTTTTAATGTATGTTTTAGGATCTGATGAAGCACTATTTGTGAAAGTGTTAATCCTTTTAAAATACACCTGTGTTTTTATACCATCTACTTGCCTTGGAACTGTTATTTTTTCTTTTATTGGTTTTCGTGTTACAGTTCATCCTTTAGTCATTGGTACTATTGTTTTTCTTTTTATAAATACATCCATAATCACAATATTGCCTCCTTTATAGGCTTGTTTGATTATGACATCTTTAAGAGAACAAATATTGTGCAGTGCTTCTCTCTCATCCTTATTTAAATTATAAAACATATGCATATTACTACCAGAAAAATACAGATCATATAAATCATCCTCATACATAGCTAGAAACACTTTTACTGTTGGAGTACTAATCAGTGTAAACATGATGCGCCTTTTTTAAATTTGTAAAAACAGTTTGTATATCATTCTTATATAATAATTTCAAATCAATATTTCTAGCAAAAAGTCTTAACTCAGTTAGTGATTCACTGATGTTGCCTTCACTCGAGGATACAAACAATAAACCCTTACTAAGTAAAGTTAATTCATTTACAGAAAAAAGCATATCTAGACAAATTTACAACATTCAAGTTACTATCAGTTATTTTTTGGCTACTCGGCCCCTTGTCGTTGGTCCTACTTTTATGCTCGCTGACCCTGCTGATTTCGGAGTGGTCAGCACAGAAATTTCTTGTTGTCTCTCGCTTCTCCTTGTTTTGCTCCTTCCTCTTGACTTTTGTTGTATTTTTATGGGCATTTGAAGATGAAAGTGACCCCACCCCAAGAAACTAGTAGGAGGTTTTTTGCCTTCATTGGTGCTGTTCACATTCTCTATAACCTGCTGACTATCATTAGAGGGATGGGCCATTTCATTGTATTGCACTAAAGCTGTCTAAATCATGGACAGTTTCATTACATTTAGTCAGGCTAGAAGCAGCAACAGAAGTGGGTGTGTTATAATCTTCCAATCAAAAACTGGCAGCAGCTAAAGCAAGTTTACTGGATGGTACCAAATCATCAGCTCTAGCAACAGCAGAGGCTGACTTCATTGGTTTTATCTGCTTTGGCTAATAAAAAACACTATTATTTTTAAAGTCATAGATGTCATGATTGGTTTTCTTTTTTATCTAGTGCAATTAATTTTTCTTCAAAAACCTTCAATTTATTTAACATATCACTATAATTATTGCTTCTTAAATTAAATTTCGGAGAAATAACTATAGAATCATCCAAAGTCTCTATTTCAGCAGACAGCTCATTCTCAGTGCTAAAGAAGAAGTCATTCGTTAAGTCAGGGGTGGGCAAACTTTTTGATTCATGGGCCACATTGAGTTCTAACATTTGACAAAGGGTCCGGAACAGGAGCAGATAGATGGCATGCTTTGAAAACATCACCTCATTGGGGGAAAAATACACATCTTGGGATATGGAGAAAACATGTGCTTTAATTTCCAATGAAAATGAAGAAAAGCATTAAAATAAAATCTCTGACTTCGAAATGAGTCTTTAAACACTGAAAATCAAATAAATGACCATTTTATTTTAAAGCACTGAAAGTTCTGTTATCCTTCAGGATATCACCATCACTCTCCTCCTGACTGTCTTTTTTTTTCAAAAACGGTAGGAGATGCAGATGTACTTGTCCTATTCCTTTTATTCAATTTGTTTCCCCGGTGCCAAAAGTCAACAACGACCAGTGCAAGGACGAAACAGTTGCAGCAAGTCAGTCTGTGAAGCGTTATATTTGATCTGCGCACAGTTTATTTTAACAACGTGTATCACGGAGACACACACATTTTAATGGGAGCAGTGTTGTTGGTCTCCTTTTTTAGCCAGCGCATCAAAGTCTGGAGTTAGTTTTGTTGTGGCGATTCTCAGGATGGATCTGAGGTGTAGGTCTGTTAACTTGGATCTGTGGCTGGCTTTGTTGATGTTCATGACGCTGAAGGTCTGTTCACACACGAAGGTAGAGCCGAACAAAGCCAACATCATCTGCGCTTTCCGCCTTAGATTTGGAAATGCGGCATCATTGAGTGAAGCATAGAAGTCATTTAGTTTCAGAGAGCTGAACTTCTTTTTAAGGCAGGGTCGGACTGAAGGTCGATCAGTTCGAGCTGAAGCTCCTCTGGAGCTGTTTCGGGGTCTTGTGACAGAGGAAAGGCCACCAATTGAAGTGACTTGTCAATTTTGTCGAAATCCAAAAACCGACGGCAGAATTCTCCGTGCAGTGCATCCAGTGACTCACTGTATTTCTTTACTTTTGCTCCGGCCTCTTTCAGCGTGGCTAGTCTAGGAAAATGAGTGAATGACTTGTTCAAAATCTGCCTGGAGAATAAAGCCAGCTTGGATTTGAAGGCTTTCACATTTGTGTACATGTCATACACAAACTGCTCCTTCCCCTGCAGTTTCACGTTGAGCTCAAAGTGTGAAAATACATCCGTAGCAAACGCAAAGTCACACATCCAGCTCTTGTTGCTCAGCTCAAGAAATTCATCAGTCTTCCCCTGCCGCTCCAAAAACACGACAATCTCCTCTTTGAGCTCCCACACTCGTTGAAACACTTTGCCCAAACTCAACCAGCGGACACGGGAGTGATAAAGCAGGTCCTGGTGATCCGCATCAGTTTCCTCCAGGAACGCAATGAACTGACGGTGCTGAAGTCCCCGTGCGTGTATGAAGTTGACGAGTTTCACCACAGGATTCACAACATGATTCAGCTGTAACACCGATTTACAGAGAGATTCCTGGTGGATGATGCAGTGGAGGAAAATTACATCCTGGTCAGGGTTTTCATCTTTCACTTTATTCTGGATTCTCCTCAGCAGGCCAACGTTTTTTCCCGTTAAATTCGGAGATCCATCTGTGGTGACGTTAACAAGCTTACTCCAGGGAAGCTTCATGTTTTTGATGGCAGCAGACACCAGTTCAAACAAGTCCTCTCCCCGTGTTTGTGCTTTCAGAGACTCCATTGTCAAAAACTCCTCCGTTATTTCAAAAGTTTCGTTGATTCCTCGGATAAAAATGAGGAGCTGAGCAGTGTCTTTGACATTGTTGCTTTCATCCAGTGCTAAAGAATAAAAAGTGAATGACTTCGCCTTTTTGTTTAATCTGCTGGTGATATCTTCATCTATTAGTTCCACATGGCGAGTCACTGTCCGCTGTGATAAACTGATTTTCTCAAATTTGTCTTTGGTCTCCGGGCACAAAATACCTGCTGTCTCTACCATACATTCTTTTAAAAACTCGCCCTCAGACAGTGGTTTGCTGGCCTTTGCTATTTTGAATGAAAGCATAAAACTGGCCTTGGTACTTGACTCTTGAATGGCAGTTTGACGGTGAAAAAAACTTTGCTGAGCCTTCAAATTAGCTGCCACCTTCTCAGCAGCAGCTTCCCGTTCTTTTGTTGAGAGCTTGTTAGCATAATTAGCGTGCTTTGTGGCAAAGTGACGGCTAATATTATACTCTTTAAAAACTGCCACAGTTTCTTGGCATATCAGGCAAACAGCAGATGATCAGTGTTCAGTGAAAAAATATTTAGTTGTCCACTCCTTATTGAACACTCGACATTCTCTGTCCACTTTCCTTTTCTTGGGTTCGCTCATCTTCATAGAGGGGCGGTGGGTCAAAGGGTAAAGTGCAAACGTGGAGTAATAGGCCTACGCTTCAACTCAACAAAGCCAATATATCTAGAGGGCGCCATCTAGTGAGGAAACATCAGAATTGCAGGAGAAATAAAACATCAACAAGGTTAATTTATTACATTTTTTCAAGTTTGGCGGGCCGAATCAAAACGTTTAACGGGCTGCATGTGGCCCCCGGGCCGTAGTTTGCCCATGCCTGCGTTAAGTGCATATAGTCTGGGCTTAACTATAGATTTAATTCCTTCCATTTGAGTAAAAGCTCTGGGTGCTTATTGCTGTAAGTCGGCATTTTTGTAATTCTAAGCCCACTCAGTGCTATACCCAGTTCTAAATATGCACAGAAGCTAAAGCATTGCCACTGTAGCTTCTTAAAACATTCTACTTTAAAAGACAGGTTATGTAAATTACTCAGTAGGTCTACTTTTTCTTTTATATTTGCAAGTTCACTCACATTGGTAGCTTCAGTCTCTGTATTATCACACAAGAGTAGTGGGTTCTTATTAACCACTAAAAAACTTTGCAGTCTCTCTGGTATGACCATAACATTCATAACAGCAACAGTAGCAAAAGCAGCAGTGTTATAATCCACCAGCACAAGCCCAGGCTGTAACACCATACAGCTGGTATAAAGACATGTTCCAGACAAAAAAGGAGAAAACACCAAAGCGTAAACAAAAACAAGGAAGTCAGGACACTAAAGGGCTCCACAGAATAAATCCAAAAAAAAAAAAAAAACAGATAACGCTCCATCAGCTTAGTACTTTAATGGCAGCAATGAACAATTGTAAACAGCAGTAAACAATAATAAGCAGCTTAATCTAATCCTCTCCTTCCAAAGTGTACTAGCTGCTTGCATACAGCACTGTTGTGAGAATGTTGTGACAGTTTTTCTGTAATGCCAGAGAGAAAAATGGCATCAAAGACCTTGGCCAAATCTGGATAGGAAGTATGTACAGACTTGCCTTCATCTAGTACCTTTTTGATTTTTCAAAGAAATATACCAGGTTAAGTAGGCAGGATTTACCTTTCTCAAAGCCAAACTGGTTTAGGTGAAAAGCTTGACATAAACAAGGACAAAGTACCATTATTTCAAATCTTACCACAGCAGTAGAGGTCCTACTTCTCACTGTTAACAGCATTCATTAAACTTAGGCTATCCTTCCAAGGACAGCCTAACTTCTGGCCAGCACACTAAAGCCTTTACACTTTCCTGGAATCACACTTCAGACATATGTCCTAAGAACAAGGCATAAGGTACATATATGAAATAGAGATGTTTAATCCGCAGAACTGAAGTGCCCCAGGAGAACCAGAGCCACCCCAGAGAAATAACAACATGCCCATCCAGGAAGGGACACAGAAGTAGATAAGGATGTCAGAGAAAACCTCTCAGCAGTAGTGCAACAGAAAAAGAAAAAGGGGCAGGAGGTAGGGTCAGAATATTGCAACAGTGAGACGTAGGACATCTACTGCCATGGCAAGATCTTACACAACTGTACTAAGTCCTTCCTTATCAGTGTTGCAGTATTCTTTAAACTTGGGAAAATACAAAAGCTATTGTAAAGTTTGGGAGGAGAAAGGCAGAAAATAAGAAGTTATGTCTTACCATAACGATCCATGTGAATTGTTCATCTCGCCTTTGTTCTTAGACATGGGTTTGGAACCGATCCTCGGCTCCGAGTCGGCCGCATCACTAGCTCGCATCTTCGAGAAAGCTTGAGCCACAGTAATATCCCCTGATCCTCCGGTGCTAACCCTCAGATCTAGTTTGCTATACCAGAAGAATCCCTTTTTTGAACTGTGTCTAGAACACTTATAAACAGATACTACAAAGTGTCTGGAACCCTACTGCCAAGTAGAGGATAAAAGATGCCATTACTGATGCACAATAACATGCCAACCATACCTAGAAAAGGCTGAAAAGGAATCTAGTTGAAAACCGTTCTCCCAGACCGTAGGATGGGGGATGGAGGGGGGGAATGTAAGAACAAAGGCGAGATGAACAATTCACATGGATCGTTATGGTAAGACATAACTTCTTAATGTGAAATTGTTCAATCTCGCCGTTTGTTCTTACACACGGGTAGCGTCCCTAGCTCCTTTTTCCTGGGTAGCTCAAGGGAGAACATTCCTGAGTACAGTGGAACCAAACGTCGCCCTGTCCCTGGAGCTCTTGTCTATCTTGTAGTGGGCGATAAAGGTATGTGGTTTTGCCCAAGTTACCGCTGCACAAATGGTATCTAAAGGCAAATGAGCGGTATGGGCTGAAGAGGTAGCAATCGCCCTTGTACAATGAGCTCTGGGTTTGAAAGGGAGTTGCTGTTTGGATTCAGCATATACCAAATTTATGCAATCTGAGAGACATTTGGACAAGGTAACCTTCGTTACTGCCTGTCCTTTTCTTTGGTCAGCATATGAGACAAATAGTTGATCTGACTTTCTGTACTCTTTTGTCCTATGTAAGTAAAATCTTAGTTGTCTGTGAACGTCCAACTTGTGCAATGTGTATTCTAGCTTATTGGAATGATTTTTAAAGAAGGTAGGTAGTTCGATAGATTGATTGATGTTCTGAATCGAACAAACCTTCGGAAGGAAGGACGGATTGGTGCGCAAGGTTACTCTATCTGGATGAAAAATCATGTACGGGGGTCGGATAGATAGAGCCTGTAACTCTGAAACTCTTCTGGCGGAAGTGATGGCAAACAGGAAAAGTGTTTTCCATGAAAGAAATTTTAACGGAGTTGTGGTTGCTGGTTCAAAAGGGGGCAACATGAGTTGTGACAGCATGAGATTAAGATTCCAAGGGGCTATTGGATTATGAAAGGGGGGACGGAGGTGAAAAGTACCTTTCATGAAGGCTTTACAAAGCCTGTGGGACATAAGAGAACCATCCTCACGGCCAATATGAAAATTGGATATAGCGGCCAGTTGAACCCTTATAGTGGATGTTGATGCTCCTTCTTGAAAAAGTGTGGTGAGGAAATCTAGTATCTTGTGTACTGGAGCCCCGAATGGATCTATACCTTGCTTGGAGGCCCAGTGCGCAAAACGGTTCCATTTGCTGATGTACAATTTTCTTGTAGATGATTTGTGAGAAGATACAATAATTTGTTGTACTGCAGGGGATAGTAACTCCAATCTGGCTAAGATGGGAAGCGGAGCAGCCAAGCTGTCAGTTTGAGGGACTTGAGGAAAGTGTGAGGAACTCCCGACGAATGTGTCAACAGGTCTGGCTCCGGGTTCAGTATCCATGGTTCCTCCACTTGATGAGATTGAAGGAAAGGAAACCAGATTTGTCGAGGCCAGAATGGGGCTATCAGTATTATGGTCCTGTCCAGACGTTTGGCTTTCTGCAATAACCTGGGAATTAGTGGAACAGGAGGAAAAGCGTAAAGGAGACCCAGGGGCCAATCGTATACCAGTGCATCCCTGAGGACACCCCCTGGGGGGGGTAACAGGTCAAAGTAGCTTCTGCATTTGGCATTCAATGGGGATGCAAACAGGTCGCAGCAAGGCTGGCCCCATCTGCGGAAGATCTCTTCCGCCACTTGAGGTTTGAGGGACCAATCGTGAGAGAACAGGGTGGCTCTGCTCAACCTGTCCGCGATTACATTGGAAGTCCCCGGGATGTGCATTGCTATCAGAAAGCGTCCAGTGGACTTTGCCCATTGCCAAATTCTAAGGGCCTCTCTGCATAATGGGTAAGATCTGGTTCCCCCTTGCTTGTTTATGTACCAGACCACTGACATGTTGTCTGTCTGAACTGTCACTGTTCCCCGAGGTAAGGACTTGTGAAAGTGTTGCAACGCTAGAAACACTGCCCTCAGCTCTAGAACATTGATGTGCAGATTGTACTCCAAGTTGGACCATTGACCTTGGACTGTTTGTCCCTGAAAGAATCCCCCCCACCCTATCAGGGAAGCGTCCATGGTTAGAGCTGCTACCAGACTGGGTAAGACAAAGGGTCGTCCTAGTGTTAGCTCTTGACTGTGTATCCACCACAAGAGATCCTTCTTGCAAGAATTCGTGATCAAGATTTCGTGAGATAGTGGAAGTTGTAGATACAACCACTGGGCAAATAGCATCCACTGAAGAATCCTCATGTGCATCCTGCCTAAAGGAACTACAAGAAGGGAGGCTGCCATCAAGCCTAGCACTCTTAATATTTGTCATGCAGGGACTCTCTTGTTGTAAAGAAGGAGCGAAATTTCATGCCTGAGGTCTGATACTCTTTGTGGGGGGAGAGTAACTTGAGCCAGGGAAGTGTCTAGCTGTGCTCCTATAAATAAGATACGCTGTGACGGTGATAAGACAGATTTTCCAAAATTCACCGTTATGCCTAGTGAAGAGCAAAGACTGATGGTGTAGTCCCTGGCTTGTAGAAGACGAAACTCGGTGGTGATGGAAAGGAGCTAGTCGTCTAGATAAGGAAACACCCGGAATCCGTTTCGTCTCAAGTGAGACGCTACTACTGCCATGCATTTGGTGAACACCCTGGGGGCTGAGGTGAGACCAAAGGGCAGAGCGCGAAACTGGAAATGACTGGCTCCCAGCCGGAAGCGCAAGTGATCTCTGGACGCCCTGGCCATTTTGATATAGTAGTATGCATCTGAGATCTATAGAGCACATCCAGTTGCCCTTTTGCAGAAAAGGGAGGCTTGACTGAAGCGTGACCATCCGGAACTTTTCCTTTTTCACAAAGGTATTTAACTTGCTGAGGTCTAAAATTGGCCTCCAGTCCCTTGTTTTCTTTGGAACTAAAAAGAACCTTGAGTAAGTTCCGGATCCTATTTGGTCCGCTGGGACTGGTTGGATGACTCTGTTTTCGAGCAACCTTCCTATCTCTATGGTTGCTTGGTCTCGCAGACTGGGTGGAACGTCTGGGAGTTTTTTGGAGTTGGGTGGCATTTTTATGAAGGGGATGTTGTAGCCTCTGGTAACTATGCTTTTTACCCAGTAATCTGATGTAAGATTTAGCCAGGCCTCTGGGTATAAAGCCAAGCGACCCCCGACTGCCTCCAGAGTAGGACAGCCGGGCCTGCACTCAGGAGTGCTGGAAGGGCTTTCCAGAGAAGGTCTCTCTGTCACCCTGATTTTGCGGACCACCTCTGCCGGCTGGGCAGCGTCTTCTGTTTCTTCCCCCTCCTCTGCCTCTGGAGGGGGCGTCACTTTGGGTGTGTTGAAAAGATCCCTGAGTCTTTCGGAACCACATCTTTCCTCCTCATTGCCCTTTAGGGTAGGGTCTAGATGGAACGGAAAAATGGACCTCTACGGCAGACAGGGTCTTTCCTTCTTGTTCACACCTCGTGAGAGTCTCCTTTACTTTGGGCCCAAACAAGGAGGCACCATCAAAGGGGGCGTTGGCAAAGGAAGACTTAAAGGCTTCCGCAAAGGAGCATAAGCGCAACCAGGATTGTCTTCTCAGGGCAATCGCTGAAGCTGCCGCTCTACTCAATCCTTCGGCTGCGTATGAAATCAGCCTCATGGACGAGTTGACTATGGAATTTAGGGTGTTAAGTTGCGCTGTCACTTTCTCGGCGACAGCAGCATCTGTGTGTCCCTGGAGAGTATCTCCTAATTCCCTAATGAGATCTCTCTGTAAACGCGTGAAATGCGTAAGGTAGTTGAGCGATCGGATGGAAAAAGTCGCCGAACTAAATATGCGCTTTCCATATCTGTCCATTGTCCTAGAATCCTTATTAGGAGGATGGACAGAGGAAGATGATTCAGACATCTCTTTCTTAGTGGCCGCCACCACCACCATAGTATCTACGGGAACTCCTTTTGTAAGATAGGCTTTATCTTGGGGAGCCGTCATGTATTTATTTGGTTTACGGGGGACTGGTTCCACTGTATCAGGTGTTTCCCAAGCCCTCCGAGCTATAAGATCCATGAGAAATAACAAGAAATAACAAGAAAAATTCTACTGGTCCGAGCCTCTCGATGTGATCTGCTGCTAGCGGCAAACTAGATCTGAGGGTTAGCACCGGAGGATCATGGGATATTACTGTGCCTCGAGCTTTCTCGAAGATGCGAGCTAGTGATGCGGCCAACTCAGAGCCAAGGATCAGCTCCGAACCTGTGTGTAAGAACAAATGGCGAGATTGAACAATTTCACATCAGCCCTTCACAAACCCATGAAGGATAGTTCTGGCAAATCCTGTCTGGCCCTGGAAATGACATTCAACTTATAATGCTTGGTGAAAGTATGGGCAGAAGACCAAGTAGCAGTTTCCAGGATGGATCTAGTGTCCAGACCCTTGAAAAAAGCACTGGAGGAAGCTACTACCCTGATAGAATGAGCACAAAATGAAGAGGAAAGCTGTTTCCGATGAAAAGAATAACAAAAGGAATGGCTTTCGATCTAGGGGAAGATGGTTTGCTTAGACACTGCCAAACCCAACATCCTAGCATGAAAGGAAAAAAATGTTGCTCAGATATTCTTTTGCATTTTGCCTTATCCAAGTAATATCTGAGCTGCCTATGTAAATCCAAGGTGTGTAGAATCTTCTCATTAGTAGATTGTAGAGATGGAAAAAGGAGGAAAGATGAATAGACTGATTCAAGGACAAATCATTAACCACCTTGGGCAGAAAAGAAGGATTAGTATAAGGAGACACTCTGTCCTTGTGAAAAAACAAAAAAAGGTGGAACCATCATGAGGGCTTGGAGTTCAGAAATTCTCCTGCTAGAAGTATGAACTCACTGAACTGGTTTATCTACTGAGCCTTCTAAAGATAAGTACCCATAGCCCTTGGCAGCTACTTTTGGAGAAACATGTTTTGTATTGGCAACTCCAATTAAATGCAGGTAGCCTGCCAGGGCTTAATGATTTTATTTCTATTTCATGTTTATTAAAACTGAAGGCATTGAAGAGTTAGTTTTTTTTTAACCTGACATTTTTTACCTGCATTTAAATAGTGGTTTTATCACTTTAAATCTGTAATTGGTAATTATGTAACCTATTACTGCCTGTTATTTAAATGGAGTTTGAACACTGTATTTTATCAGGTGAGGTTTACAATTAATAAAAAGAAAGTGCTTATTTATTGTTTTTGGCATTGTTTGGTGTACACTTTTTGCATATTGGTTGTATTTTCTGTCTGAGTCTCTGTAGTCTGTGGCTTTTTCTTCTTTTGGTGGCCATTATTTTGTTTTATCATGATCAAACATCTGAGATGTGCACTGTCAATAATTTGGCTATATCCAATGAGTGCAGAAGCAGTCTGTGGATGAAAGTTATTGACCCCAAGTTTCAGTTGATCACAGTTAAAGAATGATCTGGCTTGGCAGAGTCACTCTGTGTTACTGTGAAACAAGGTGAAATGCACTCATAAATCAGAGATGTACACAATAAACAAATGACTAATTAGTGAGTACAGAAATAGTCTCTGGATGAAAGTGACATATATGTTTTAATTTGCTCAAATTTATATATTGGTCTGGCTTGGCAGGGCTAGTGTACGTTTGTGTGAAACAAGTTGAAAAAACATTACTGTGGCCATATGAGGTATATACATTCATAGGTTCATAGGTATACATTCAATAAAGGAGTTGTAATTTGTGGGTATGGAAAGTGACTGCCCCACGTTAAGTTAATCACAGTTAAATATTCATTGATTTGGTATGGCAGGGTATGATCATTTTGTGTCTGGTAGTTGAGATGTGTATCACTAATCAGTTATCACAGTTTGGGATGTGGACATTTTAACCCATGTATTCACTATCAAATAGGTGCACCCTATCAGAATGGCCATATTTACTGTGAAAGACTGTGGATACAAAGGGCTAAAGCTAGTGTCTGTGATATTTTATGAATGTAGGGAAGATGCAATCCATACTTTGACTTTCTCAGTGTTAATAATTTCACAGTAGCCTTAATGCATGTCATTAGATTAATTTTACAACAGATATGCCTATCTTCCTTTTTTGTACATAGGCAAATGTATACCACATAAAACCATAAATATATTCCCAGTCTGAAATTCTGCATTATGTTTGTTTTTTTAGATCTATACCATCCCTTCATCACTCTATCCATGAATAACCAAGATTTCCTCAATAGTGATATAAGATCATTACATTTAAAGCATGGGTTGTATCATAAAATATCAAAGACACTAGTTTTAGCCCTTTACATTTAAAGTAATCTGACAATTTGCATACAGTAGTAAGATTCTGAACTAATAATAAGCAGCATATCTCTATTTATCTACTGTGCGAGTCTGAGAAAGTCGCTTAACCAGTATTGCCTGATTGCTCCTGAAAAGGGATACTTGTATATAGTAGGCTTACCTGTTTAACAAATGTATGAAATAAAAACAAATAAATCAAACTATTAGAAGACATTTACTTTTCGTGTTGTCTAGCTGAATTTGAGAATGTTTTCTGGGACAATCGGAATTATTTTCTAAAGATAGCTTTCTGTGTCTGGCCCCTAAAGTAGAGGTGAGATTCTTGATATGTGGAGGAGACAACATTGCACAGCAGTGCCACTTTTCACCACTTGGTAACCATTAACTCTCCACATCCCATTCTGTTGAATATAACAATCATGTTTTCAAGATGGCAGGTAGACTGTAAACACCCTCTTTCTCTGCAGCTCCACACCTTTCCTTTTAAAACTACAATTATAACCATTACTAGACAGACAAAATTGGCTCCAAATGTACTGCAAGCAAATCTGAAGCAATTCTAATGCTTAGGAAGAAAGCATAAGCAAATTTGAGTGCAATTCTAGTCCAAAAAATAATGGTCTGCTGGAAGCAAGTCTGTAGCTCAGAACATGCATATCCATGCCTGTAACTTTTCATTTGACGAACTCTGCTCAACTACAGATCACTCTGAAATGGCTAACATTATCGAGCAAATGGAATCTCAAATAACAAAATCAAAATTCTCACAGATCACTTCACCAGAGAAAGAAGTGAATGCAAAAAGGCAGAAAACATCGAAACAGCAAGACACTCCTAAATCAAACAATAATCCTAAGACTGAGACAGCATACAATATAGAGGAACTGAAAACAGCCCTTCTTCCAATCTAGACTGCAATCCAAAACTTTTCAGGCCAGCTATCAAGCTTTGGCACCACTCTCGACCATATTGCTTCAAGACTGGATTTAACTGAGGCTAAGTCAGTAGCAAATGAAATGAAGATAGAACTACAAAAGCAATTAAAGGCTAAGGATGCAGCTATTGAAGAAATAAATGTATTTATTTATTTATTTTACATTTATTGACCAGGAATGTCCGACTGAGCTAAAGCTCTTTTTCAGTGGAGGCCCGGGGAGAAAAGCTCCAAATAGTTCAACAATTTAACATAACATAGAGTAACATGGTTCAAAATAGTTCAACAATTTAAACATAATATAAAATAACATGGTAAATTAAAATCACATTCAGTAGTCACAACAAGTTTACAAGTCTTAGGACAAAAGGGAATAACAACAAGTGCAAGCACATTCAGTAGTCACAAAAGTTTTCAGGTCTTGAAAGACAGGGAGATAGCAGGAGCATGGAAAGTTACATAAAAATAGGATAGGCAGTAAAGTATTTCAACTATGTTTTGCATTAACAGAGGTAATAGCTTCACAGGAATTTGGAGATAAGGAAGAGAGTTTAGAGGTAGCTAGAGGGGATGGAAATAGAGTAAGCTGAGCAGGTTAGATAGGGTTAATATAGGGGAGGGGAGTAAGGAATAAAGGGGATAGATGGTTGCCATTTAAGATGGATGTAGTCAGGGAGGGTACATACAGTGGCAGATCCAATTCTTTTTAAAATATTTTTTGGTGGCTGATTTAAATTGTTTAGGGTTTGTGAGGGTCTTGATTTCAAGAGGGAGATTGTTCCATGCAATAGAGGGGTGGTAGCTATAAGTGTTGCACCCCATTTTTAACTTGGGTTTGTAGATCTTTAATAGGTCTTGGGATGAGCTTTGGAGATGTCTTGTAAGGGAATAGTGGGGATGATAGAGCTGGACAGAAAGCTGGTTGATATAGAATGGAGTGTAAGATTTGGAGCTGAGAATGGAGAAGCAGGTGCAGTAGTTCAAGCCAGTTCAAGTATTTTAGGGATAGACAGTGGTGGGATTTATAGGGTTGTTGAGTTGCAAATCTTGCTATCTTGTTGTAAGTTGACTCTAACTTGGTAACTAGAGAGGAGTTTAGATTTGTGAGTATTTGGGAACAATATGTTAAGCAAGGTAGTAGGTAAGCATACAAAAGCGTAGTCCTAGCTTCAGTGGTTAGGAATTTTTTATTTCTATACAGGAGTCCTAGTTTCTGATGGGTTTTTCTGATACAATTATTTATGTGTAGATCAAATTTTAGTTGATCATCAATGGTAACGCCAAGTAGTTTTGTGCTGGTTTCAACTTCAATAGGAATATTGTTTAGGGAATTATGGAGAAGAAAGATTTGATGTGTTTGACAGTTTTAGGAAGAAAGAGTAGCAATTTTGTCTTTTTTTGGGTTGAGGATGAGTTGGTTATTTGAGAGCCATGTCTCTACTGATTTAAAGGATGACTGGATGGCTGATAGGAGTTCAGAGGGTGAGTTGGCAATGGTAATGACTGTAGAGTCATCTGCGTATTGGACAATGGTAGACTGAAGGCAAGAGGAATAGAGTGAGTTGGTGAAGATATTAAAGAGTAGTGGTCCAAGAATGGATCCTTGGCAGATGCCCAGTCTTACTGGAAGAGGAGTAGATAGTACAGAGTGGTATCTCATCGATTGCAGTCTGTCAGTGAGGTAGCTAGAGAACATTGTAACTGTACCAGGAGAGAAGTTAAGGTCCGTTAGTTTGTTAAGTAGCAGAGAGTGAGAGACAGTGTTGAAAGCCTTAGCAACATCAAGGAATAGACAAGAGATAAGTTTATGATCATCTTTAGCCTCAGTAATGGACTTGAGGAACGATAGCAGAACTGTTGTTGTACTATGCTTAGGTCAGAAACCATGCTGTGTAGGAGTGTTTTTTCTGTTTGAGATATTGAATAACTTGCTTGTGCATACATTTCTCCAGGACTTTAGAGAGAGGGGAGAGGATAGCGATAGGTCTGAAATTGGAGTTGTCTAAGAGTTAGCGCCTTTATGAATAGGAAGTATGTGGAATTGTTTCCAGATTTATGGAACTTTAGATTCAGAAATGAAGTGATTTATTAGGATAGATACAGGCAGAGCAAGGGAGTTGGCTGCTATCTGGAGAAAATATGAAGGGATATTATCAGCAGATACAGAGCATGGTTTGATCAAATCAAAAGCTAATTGATCTCAAAGCACAGAGCAGAAGGAACAATGTACTTTTAAGAGGAGTTCCTGAGGTGTATGATCAGACAAAGCTACAAGATGCACTTAAACAGATATTCTGTGCCCTCCTGGATGACAAATCTTGTTAAAGAAATAGTGATCAACAGAGCCCGTAAATCTTAAAATACTGACAACCCTAGGCAAATTTATGCCAAGCTGCTGAATTATTACCATGTTCAGAAAATAATGGATGCAGCCAAATCCAAGAGATCGATCATGTGGAATGGCTATAAAATCACATTTGCACAAGATCTTCCACTTTAAATAAAACTTAAAAGACAAATGCTCTCTCCTTACTGTGTTTTCCTGATTCATAAAAACATCAAATTCCAAATGAAATGCCCTAATACATTGTTTCCAATATAAAGAAAATAAATACAGTATCAACTCACCTAGTGAAGCCAAAACAGCTTTTATAAGAGCCTTTAATGAATTGCCACATTTAACCTAAATGTGCTGAATCATGGCATGCTCTAATACAGTCTCTTCAGCAACTTGCAGTTCCTTTGGTTGTTATGACACTTTTGAGTTGGATGCTATAAATATTGAAAAATTCCTTGACAAGGAAAAAAAACAGCAGCAGATATCTAAGTGCTTGAGATGCTGCATTCCTGTTTTGAAATTCTAACGTCATCCAGAAATACAGGGTTTCCCATTAAGAAGCTGCAAAAGGGAAAAGGGGAGGGCTGCACTGCACAAGTTTATTTTCCCTTCAGAACTGAATTGGCAGCAACACCACCTTCCTTGTTTACTTCCTCCTCCCTTAAGACGCAGCATTCTTAAGTAAAGTGGTTACTGTAAACCAGTTGATTGCAGTTCTGAATTAAATCAAAAACAGAATAGTTCCTGTGCAGAATTAAACTGAACTATGGTAAGCTGAAAACCGAACTCTACCATTCTGATTGGCTGTGAATGCGATATGCCGAAACGAGAGTCTTTGTTTCTTCCACCAGGTTCAGTATGTACTGCATTTTTATTTAGACCTGCTTGGTCGCACTGCATAAACTAATCCTAACTTGCCTGTCACTATTGGAAATTCTATCAGCTGCTTATACAGATAACTGAAAATAACTGAAATGCTCTACCATAAGATTTAAATGGAGTCAGGCACAGTGTTAACTTTCACAGTCTGTCCCTCCTATAACTGTACAGGCAATGTTTTGAAGATAAGAGCATCAAACACATATATTCAGTTTTGTTTTGTTTTTTGTTTTTTTAAACAGCTATACACCAACATAATCTTAGGCATTATTCAGCCAAACAGAGTAATCAGTAATAGATTACCTACTACCTTCAGGCTGTTTAGACATTGATACGTTAAAATATGGAAAATGTTGGTTCCAGTATGGTTATACACAATTTTACTGCTATTCCCAGATTCCTTAAAGGTCTTGATAACTTGAAGAACAATTCTTTAAGTTTAACTTATATGTGGCATTCATCTTACTAAAATATCTGCATTAAGCTCTTCTTTCATGTTTAATACTCATGTTTCTTGTGGGCTGATTTTGATGTTGCACTATGCCAGGTTATTAATAGTTATAATTGGAGCAATGATGTAGAGGTTTGTGCTGATAGTTACTATCACATCTTGTGATTTGTACTTTGTGTATATTATTGTTTTATTATTCACACTTGAAACTTGATTTTCTTATTGTGGTTATAATATGTATGAAGGTAATTTCTACTGTTAAAGAACTACAACAAGTTTTCAGTGTTATTCTCCCCCATTAGGTCAATTGATTTTAGGGTTAGGCTTGGGGATGGTTTTGGAGATTGATGATGCTACGATGACAGATATGGACATGTCTCTACTACAGATTACTTACATACTTTCTAAAGAAAGAGTTAAAATCCAAATAGATTATTATGTTACCTAAGTTTATTGTGAACAAATAATGTGGTCTATAGATTCTTGGAAAGTCAAAGGCGTTCAGAAAACTAAGAAAAAAAAGCAACTTATGCACTTATCCAAGAAACACATTTAATGATTGGGATAGCGACAGGAAGAAGAAATGGATAAATTCAATAATAGCTTTGGGCAGTTGTACTAACTCAAAAGGCGTGGCTATTATTATCAAAGCCTCTTTTAAAGAGCATATTTCAGACTTTGGTCAGAATAAAGAGGGTAGGTAGTGCTATTTTACCTGTCTAAAAGCCCCTCTTACTAGATCCTTTTTATTTCTGAACCTATATGGGCCCTGTACTAAACAACAAGATTTTATTATTGAGATATACATCCTCTTAAAAAGATTCCCAGAACATGAATATCTATATTGGGAGGAGACTGGAATTTGGTGCAAGACCCTACAATAGACAGAACAAATAATAAAAACCCTCGAGACCTTCAACCTGTTTTAGCATTAGAGGACCTTGTTACAGAATTTTCACTAATAGATCCCTACAAACTGAAAAATGACACTAATCCTAAGCTAAATTACACATATTACTTATCTTTCTACAAATCATGGTCAAGAATAGACTTCTTTCTAATCTCAAATTCCTTTCTAAAAGTAGAGCTTAATTATAGTGCTGAACCTATATTTCTCTCGGATCATTCTAGAATAACCCTCAAAATAAATTGGTTAAAAATTAACCAAGATAACTTTAAATGTTTTATATGGTCCCTAAACCCTGACCTTTTGTTAAAGCAAGACATCAGACAGGAAATAGATAGCTCTCTTGATGACTTAGAGATTAACTTTCTAGACATCAATATATCCCACTGATATAAGATGGGCGGCAATGAAAGTGAGGATAAGAGGCATTTTAATTCGCAAAGCATCCTATTACAAAAAAAATCAAGGATAAAGAGATTAAACTCCATTCTGAAATTAAAGAAATTAACAAAAACTCCAACGTAACTTTAACCTAGAACTGGAAAATAATCTGCTGAAATTACAAAAAGATTTATATATGGTGCATAGTCAAAACTATTCTTTTACAGAAATGAAACTATTTGCTAGATATTCAGACCTGACACAAAAAATCATCCAAATTATTAGCAAAACTAATAAAGGCACACCAATCAGCTCCCAATATAACTGAAACAACATATAATAACAAAACAGCAAATACAAATCAGGAAATAATAGATATCCTTGCAGAAATTTATACAAAACTATATGGACCCCAGAAACAAACCTCAGTAGAACACTGTAATAGTTTTCTTAACAATATAAAATTTCCAACTATTGAAAATCATCAAGCTGACCTGCAAAAAAAACCCTCCCAATTGAAGAAACCACAAATGTAATTAAGAAGCTAAAGTTAAATAAATCCCTTGGGCATGATGGGTTCACTTCTAATTTTTACAAAACTTTTGCATCCAAACTCTTACCCGTTGCCCTGAAATTATATAATTTTATTACTAAAAAGGGATTCACTGATATCTATCTTAATAGCTCTAAGACTAACTTCATTCCAAAACCTAATTCTGATAATAAGTACTCCATGAACTACAGGTCAATTGCTCTTATAAATATAGATATAAAAATTCTGACTACAATTTTGGCCAACAAACTCAAAACAATACAATCCAGCATTATATCACCTGAATAATCTAGTTTCATGATGGGCAGGCAAACATGGGACAACACTCTAACTCTAGATGCAGCTATTCAACTACTGAGGAAAGATAAACACTCCACATATGCTCTCTCCTTGGACACAACTAAAGCATTTGTTATAGTAAACTTGGTTTTCTATACTTAACACTGCCATATTACAATATCCCTGAAAACTCATGAAACTAATTAAAATGCTTTAAAAGTCCTCCACCAGTACACTTTTTTGAACAAGACACAGTCTTACCCAATAAAAATAATGGTACTACAAAAGGCTGCCTCTATCACCCTATCTCTTTAACCTCTATTTTGAACCCTTATTTCTATATATAAAACAAAGAACATACCACCATATTCCAGAAATTCTGCACAATAACCTAACCTTAACAGCATATGCAGATGACATTAACAAATACTTTCAGCTACCAAATATGGACCTTAACAAAATCTTAAATGCTACTGAGAATTCTAAAATGTCAAATTATGAAATCAACACCTTGAAATCCTTCATATTCCCACTTAACCCCCTGGGTCATAATAAGCTTATTGTCCACACACTTCTATTAAAACAAACTACTCACTTAAACACTTAGGGGTAAACTTTGAGCATAATCGTAAATAAATATGCAAAATAACCTTCTAAACAATGGACTGTTGTTAAGCTAGATCTGCATAGATGGGAAACATGAATTTCCTGCTATTATCTAAAATTGCAATAGTTAGAATGAAAATTCTTCCGA
Organism: Protopterus annectens; assembly: GCF_019279795.1. Classification (NCBI taxonomy): domain Eukaryota; kingdom Metazoa; phylum Chordata; order Ceratodontiformes; family Protopteridae; genus Protopterus; species Protopterus annectens. The sequence goes on from NC_056737.1 coordinate 1,913,932,185, forward strand.
AACTTCTATACCAGCTCAGTGCCACTAATATTACAATTTATAAATCATTTTTCAAAAAAGTAAATAAGGACCTATCAAAATTTATTTGGTACCTGAAAACAACCAGAAATAGTTATACAAAATTAATACTACCAACTGATAAAGGAGGCATGGGGTTACCGGATTTTGAACTGCACTATAAAATAATATGTTCCAACAGAATTATCCAGATTGCTGAATATAACCCACTGAGCAATGATTGGCTCCCACTGTGGGTTAAATTATGGCACAATCACATTAAAGAATACAGACTTAACCCCAAAGCCCTCCCCTACATGGACATTTCAGACTTAAACAACTTTAAAGTACATAACATACTTAATCATAAAATTTTCATGTTCCAAGAACTTTTTCAATTTCTAAGCCTTTCACATATTCTAAAGCTATTACAACCAATTCATTTAAACCTTAACTTAACAATAGAGACTAAGATGTTAAATCTAGTGCAATATCCATTAATCAAAAACATCATTTGGGACTTCTACAAACTTAAAAATAAAACCACAGATGAAATCAGGGAAAACTTCAATGTAAGCAAAAAATACATTATTATCATTAGACAAATCATGAAACTCATTGCAACTTTCAAAAACCTACCCAAAGATGTGCAAACAGATGTTAATACTTTATTAACAATTCTGAGATGTCTGTTGTATAAAAAGAAAATGCTTTCTACTGTGTACAAATTAATTACAATATTAAAATATCAAGCCTGTACCCTATTCTCTAAATATTGGAATGGAATGTTGTTGTCTTTCGGCTTTTCCCGGTTAGGGGTCGCCACAGTGGAACTCCGGTCCGCTAATAATTGGCAGTAGATTTTCACGAACGCCGAGGTGTCAGCTCAACATTAAACCTTCAACGAAGGCATGCCCATTTACGCATGTCTTTCGAACGCCCACCCAACTCCGGGGAGGACATAAATAATAAAACTACCATGGAACAAGTTTCCCATGCTATAGAAAATACTGTTAAATTATCTCCTTTTAAAAATCGACTATACACACAATTAGTGATCAATAATAATGCTTATTTCACACCAATTAGACTGAACAAATTTAACTCAAACTCTTCCCCTTTCTGTCGTTTCTGTCCAATAATGCATGCAGACCTACTTCACATACTTTGGTATTGCAAATTTGCTCAAAATCTATGGGGTTCATTAAGAGTCAGGCTAGAAAAGATGGGATATGAGAAAACTATTATTT